>NC_090808.1:59845656-60145969 GCF_036512215.1 Solanum lycopersicum
CAGTTGCTCGAATAGAAATACAATCAAGAAAGTTTTCCTTGCATCCTGAATACAAAAAAGAATACTGGGAAAGAGTATCAGTGTGCCATTGAATGAAGCAGAGATATATCAATATTCTTGGAATAGTTAAAGTACAAATAAATAAAAGTTGAGAGGGTGGAGACAAAGTGGTGATTGTTTGCTTCCAAGATGAAGGCGAAAATGGTGATAGTGTTCGACTAAATCTGTTGTTTTTTTTAATCAAAGTAACGTTTTCTTTAGGGAACAAAAAATCAATAATCTGGAAATGAGAAATCAAGAGCGTAAAGATTATTGAGTTATTAATGAGTCTTATGAAACAGATGATATAAGGTTCAAAATAAGAAGATAAATGGGCATTGAACAGCCATGTTTAATCTTCTTCATCTACTTCATTCTCAGCAATGTTGAAGTAGTGCAACTCATCTTTACGCTCTTGATTTCTCTTCTGTTGTTATTCAAATAGGGAGAAATTTGACGGCGACGAACTGCCTAAATCTGATGGTTAGTGGCTTAGATTGTTGGTTTTGTGGAGGTCGAAAGAGGAAAGGAAAATGATGATAATGTGCGAAGGAGATGAAGACATGTAAAGGTGAGAATATGAGTGGTATCACCGGAAAAAATGATTTTCCGACGACGACTTTGGCGGTGAAATAGTGTGAGTAGGAGAGAGTAACGGAGTTCCAGTGTAAAAAAATATAATTAATATTTTATTCTTTTTCTTTTATTAAACAACTTTATTAATAATAATTTTAAAAACAATTATGACATGGCATATATATATGTGATGTGAATATGACATGTCATTTATATAAAAGAGATTGAGCTACACAGATCGTTCGAGGGGTTTAAAAGACTCATTATAATTGAGTTTAAGGGTTCATTTGACAAACATGTATGTAGAAGGGTTCACAATACAAACGCATACAAGTACAAGGGTCCACCAGACTATTCCGCCTTGAAATTAAGCAGGTCAAATTGGGCAGGTGACGATACAACCCTATTTTAGACCATTTGAGCCTAAAGTAAACTTAGACGGGTCAAGATCCAACCTAGTTTCTATTTTAACCCATCTAATATCTCCAATTTCAACCCAACCAACCCATTTGACACCCTTCTCACTAGTTCAAAAATCATTCATTAGTTTAGATCCACAACTCAAAAGTCATTCAACTATTGATAATTGTCTAAAAAAAGTCAAGATTATTTTTGCTTTTGTAATATGAAGACCATCCAACTGTCACGCTCCGTGCCTACACCCTGGACGTAAATGACACCCGAGAACCATTGATGTCCCAAGTGAACCCTTGGTCTGGCTGAAATCTAAGCAGAAGACTTACTCAATAATAAATGAACCTTAAAGTAAATATTTAACTCAATATCTCAAAATAGATAACTCATAAGATTTTTCAACCGGCCAAAAGAGAACTTTAATTTAAAACATTTAACATATAATGAAATGAAAAGAATCCTTAAACTATCTATGAAGCCTCTAACAACTATGATGGAAGTTGGGACAAGACCCACGACATCCTAAATAATTGAAAGCAAATATGGAACTCCCAAAGCGAGGAGGCTCACCAAAGCAACCTGAAACTGCAAGTGGTATCAATGGAACGCCTGTTGATGACCTTGATTACATGTATCTGTATCAAGAAAGATGCACGCCAAATAGAGTCAGTACATGAAATGTATGAGTATGCAAGGGGAACTCTTAAACACAGACATAAGTTTGAACTGATAAAAAAGAAGAACATGCTAACCTTATCTAAACTCAACTCAAGGATGGTCAAGATACTCAAAGATACTTAAACTGAGAAATACACAACTTAGTTCAATATAAAAGCAACAATAGAGATACATTATAACGAATTTTTTTAATAAGTAGATAATAACTCAATATATTTAAAAATACAATAATATATTTTACTCTTATTTGGGAGACTCTCTAGTCGACAATCATCGCTATGAGCCATGTGATGATACATCGTCTAACCCACGCTGTCAAAATTGTCCTATACCTTTTCGGTGTATAAAACATCCTCAACTAAGTGGATCTACTAAGTTATGCTTAAAAGAAACAAGGAATCAGCTTTTCCTTTTTTACCATGTTGGTGTACATGATTTATGAGAACTTTGAATTGTCTGAACTACTCCTCATATCGTTGTTCAATACTACTCCCAATGATATAACTAATGCTTATATCTTTAAAAACATTTCCTCATCCTCAAACTTTGAAAGTATTACTGAAAAAGTTATCTTAAAAGTGATAGTGTTCAAAACTCCTCATGAACTCATTTGGAAATCAAGTTTTCTCTCATTTCAAATATAAATATTTACTCTTGGAAATACTTAGTTCCCTTATATTCATTTGGAAAACATGAAATCAACTTTTGTCATCTTCATGTTCGAGTACTCAAGTCTTAAAACAAGTTCTAAAAATTTGTAAAAGACTTCTCAAAACGATCCAAAGGACTCCTCTGAACTTTACTCTTAACTCCGTCTTGAATTTGAAGTGTGAATTCAAGAGTTATGATTTGGATATATCGAATTTCTCATTGTTAGATGTAGTTTGGATGGTTAAAATAGGAAGAGAGCAAACATATGTTTTAAAAATACTCAAACGGAACGAACGACGGAAAATGAACGGGGGCAGGCGTCCCTGGCGCCAACCCCACCTCGACTGCATCCCATCTCTGGCGCATTGCAGGCGTGGCGCGCCAGCCTCCCTGGTGCATAAATGGGCACGCCTCCCTAGAACAAAAAATTTGTCCTAATTTACCTAGAATCAATTGATTTCTTTTAAACTCTGTTAGATTCGTGTACCCAACATAAGTAAACAAAAGTCTAATCAAATCTCTTCAAGAACAACCCTCAAACTCAAATTCCCGCCTTAGGAACTCATCAAACTCCATAATAAAGATTGAAGAACGAAACTTTCAAGAAAACTCATCAAAAACTTCAATACATAGATTCCATGGACGAAATTTAATCAAGAAACTCATGGTTGGCATGAGAATGAACGAATCCATCACTATGAAAGCTTACTACTTCTTAAGGATTAAATCCTTGGCGAGATTCCTCGAAGATCTTATGAATCTTGAAGGAACGCTTGGACTTCTCATTTCCTCCTCTTGAACTTCTCTTTAAAACTCTAAGCGTGTTTAGGATTGTGAAAACTGATCTCAATCATTTTAGGCCCCTATTTGGGTGGGAAAAATGTTTAAGGCTAATGAGGTAAGGAAAAAGACCAAAATATCCCTCCTTAATTTGGATAAATTTCCTTAATCGGACAGGCTGAACTCAAACGAACATATCTCCCTCATCCGAACTCAAAATTTAGCAAACTCTGCGGCTTTGGAAAGAGGACTCAAGATCGTTTATTTGATACCTTATGGGTCACCTAACTAATACTGTGTTGAAAGTTATGATCGTTTAAAGTTAACCCAAAACTCACAATTTAAAACTAATTTATAAATTCTCAATTTAGCTCTTTCCAATTTAGTTCTTTCTTAAAATTTGTGCTTTCTTAGACCAAGATGATACACCAACTTTGCCTGTATCTTTCTAAAGTCATCCGATTAATATTTAGCCAACAAAAATGACACTACATTTTGTTTAGTCTACGTGATACATGCATTTTTTTTCTCAGTCCACATTGCAATAATAACCACAGCTCGGCCCCAATTCATAACCCAAACTAATCCTATTTTCACTTGAACCCAACTTTTTTTTAAAAAAAATCCAAACAGATCCATGGGATCTGATTTATTAACGAAGCAATTATTTACACAAACTTGGGGACCCCAAATATTCTATGTTTAATAGTATTCTATATAACCAATTTATATAATTCATTTTTTTTATAGTGACCAGTTTATTAAAAATGATATATTTTTAAATTTAGTTTGTCATAATTTAACTTTTAAATATTTATTTTATCTATAATGAGATGATTTATAACTTTAAATATATCTATTATTTATTTATACTAAAAAAATTTCGAAAGTCTTTTTTTCTTTCTTTGTCAGACTCAATGTTAAGTAAAATTGCATTGTGTAAAAGAGAACCAAAGGAGTAATAGTTATCGTTGTGTAATCAAGTGGTTATGAGTCTAAATCTTAAAATTAAAACAGCCAACTGTAGAAATTTAAAGTGATGTATCAGACCTTTTTTTCATATTTTATTTTTCACCTGGTGTTTAGTATTTATATTAAAATTTGATTAAATCCTAATGTGTGTAAAAAATGTCATATTAAAATTTTAAAAAAAATGTTCTCTAATAAAATCGACTTTAGGTACCTAGGGGCCTTGAATCTAATAGTGACCGAACCGGAGTCAATTAAATGTTATCGACATCTCCTTGGCACACGTGATTGATCATACTTTCTTGCCTTAGACCTCTATCGAGGCTATGAGTTTTCATAGGGCAGATGATCCTTACCTGTGAAGGTAGTTTACTTGCTTACTTATTAAAGTAAAGCAGAAAGAGTACATGTTGTTAACAAAACGGAGTGTCTAAAGCTCATTTATCGCAGTGGTCTAAGAAACCCAATTATCTTATTTAAGAAAAAGAGGTCCGAACTAAAATCGAAAGGGTTGTATCACATTGAGATGTCGATATATTTTCGCCCCCAATGAGATGAGAAATTTTTCACTCCCTATTTAGACTTTTTGGGTCCTTCATCTTTTTGAATCGAGACCCGAGCGTCCGGCTCTATCGCCGATCGCCCACAGTAACTGAGAGTCCTATTATATCTAAGGCCAACTTCAATTCACCAAATCAAGGTTCATCTCGCTTAGTCATTATGGACTCGTACAAAAATATCGAATAAACGGTTAATATATCAAACTCGATCCTATCATTCGTAACATGTATTTCCATCCGCATGTCGCAGTTGATTCAACTTTAGGTATCTATGGGCCTTTGAATCTTATAATTTATAACTATTACTCATTGAGGAGAAGAAATATAAGTCTTGTCTCTGTGTTATTAATTTAAGAAAGAAAGAAAAACAGGTGCAAAGCCAATGAGAACACGAAACGTTACTCCTCTTAGCAGGTGTTGTTGAAAAATATAACATTTGGTCTCTCCTATAATTAGAAAGAAAACACAACTACTTCAAAATTAATATTCTCTCCGTCTCAAAATAAAAGCTAAACTTGTCCTATTTTATTTGCTGAATCTACTCTTTAAAATCTTCTGACATTTGGTTTTTCTCTACATAAATCTGTTGTCTATGAAACATTGAAAAATTACTACAAAGGCATAATACATATCCTCGTTAATTTACTTTCAATTGATACTTATAACCTCTCATTTTGAATGTGTACTAAATTTAGATAGAATTGGACAAGTAGACATACATATTCTATATATCATAATGCACGTCGAATGTTAAGTAGATATGTGTGTCTACTTGTTAAATTTGATACAACTTTTAGTATCAGGACGCACCAAAAATTAAAGGACGTATATATCAATTAAAGCTAAGTTAAATGACATATTTTTATATTAAAATACTTGATTACTCATACCTACATCCACATCAACGCACTCATTCGTTATGATTGATTAAAATTATTGAGGTTAAGATATACATAAGGGGTTGTTTGGTTAGTTACAGTTATGCAAATATTAATTAACAATAAAGGAATATGTTATGAGGAAAGCTATGTTATTATTTTATATGGGATCGTTTGATGTTATGGATAACACCAAATAGTCTTGGAACTAAATTATAGTGTCACTTAATTTGTTGTTTGGTTGGCAAGTCTCAGATAACTTTTCTCGAGATTAAGAAAATGTATCGGAATAAGTTATTCCTTCTCTTGGATGATATAGTAATTCCAAGATAATTCATTTCGAGATAAAATAGATAAATGACAAAGTTATCCATTTAAACCATTTTTTTATATCAGTTTTTACATTTATAAAGAGAACTTTTATAAACAAATAATTTTTTCTTAAAAATTGTACAATGCATACCATTTTGAACATAACAAATCAAACGCTCAATAAGAAATAATTTCAAATAACCTCCTGAAAACTATGTATTGGAGAAAATAATGATTGCATTAGTTTGATATATTATTAGTACCTTGTTTGGTACACTTTTTAAACGTATGCATAACTTATGTTTTTTTATTAATAATACACTTTATTGTGTGTTGAAGAGTGTATTATTAATACCATCTATTTCTATGCATTAGCAATGCAATGGATTCTGATGCATGCATTAACATTATTAAAGACAGAAATATCCTCAAAAACCTTTTTTTACACCTTTTCCATTATATTTGTGAAGAATATATTTGTAAATAAATATTTTTCTAAAAAATTATATAATGCATATTCTTTTTAGTACATCTAATCAAACATTGCATAAAATTTTTATCATAACCAATATAAACATAACTAATACAAACGTTACTAATACAAATATTATTAATATATTATATCTTACATTATATTTATACATTCTACTAAACAATCCCTTACTACAAATAACATGAGAAGTTGTGATTGGAGCCATTATTTAAAAGATGGTCTACCTATTTATAGGTAAGAGGTAAGGCCATTCATAATTGATAAGTGTCATGTCAAGTCTCTTACTAATCTTGTGCTTATCTTTGAGTTCAGTCAAAAAGGGTAAAAAAGTTAACCAAACTTTTTAAAAGGGTAACAAAAATTGAGAAAGGAGTAATAACACTAATATTACTAACATAAATTGCTATGTATTAGTCATATATGTGATAATTTAAATTTGTATACACTATAGCAAATAAAATATTAAATAATACCTAAGCAATATATATATATATATATATTCTAACACATCTTATCAAACAAAGTCATGTAATATTAATTATTCAGTTGAAGAAATACAAATACAAGTCTTGCCTCTGTTAATTTCAGAAATAAGAAGAAAAAAAATGCAAAGCCAATGGGAACACGAAACGTATTTACTATCAGATGCTGTTGAAGAATTAGCTGTATCTATTCTTCAAATCTTCAACATTTGTTTTTTTCTCCACATGTTTTGTATGAAATGTTGAAAAATTGCTTGAAAAGGATACCGAAGTATTAGTGATATTATTTTACCATGTTCAAGCAATAAAAAAAAATATTTCCGATATCCCTAATTATTTATCTATTGTTAAATTGATATCGTTATTAAGAAAATAATAATTGATATAGTAAATTTATCATTTTATTTCTATTAATTATGAAATGGACGAATTAAAAATTTAAGATTTTCAAAAAGTTCTAAATTTTTCAAAGAAATTAATTCAGGGTGTATTAGGTGAAAAGAAATTATTTTTTCTTGATTTGTTAAAATAGACAAGTAATAATGAACAACTAAAAAGGAAAAAAGTTGATAAGTAATTAGGGACAAAGGGAGTATGTGAAAGACGCATATTATGTTATTATTGATTTGAAGTAAATATAGACACAATAATAAAAATAATTTTTAGCGTCAATAAATATGGATATTAACAAAGAATGCTAAAGTTGCATTAGTTAATTTGTTATTAAAATTAATGTTGTTATGGGCTTTAGCGAAATTTATAAAGAATGTTAAAATATAATTTTCACTAATAATCGCTTCTAGAAAATATTTAGTGATACTAAATTATTGTCGTTAATTAATTGTTATTATTGATTAGGTGGAGAATATATATGTATTTCCCAAGAACTAGTTTCCAAAAAGTTTAGTCCTCGAGCATATAATGAAACAATCAAGGACATTTTGTTAACGTACGGGCACAATCATAGAAATGAGAGACAAAATGGATCAAATTTATAATTATTTGTTTGATTCAATTCATTTTAAAAAGATTTGATAATTTAATCATTTAAAAGTGAATTAGGCATAGATCAATTTATATTATTCATAGTATTATATGTATAATTTATCAGTATTCATTAAGTGCATCCTCATTAATCTAAGGGCGTAGGAATCTGTAAAAATTACATTTATTAATGGTATGTTTGGTATGAATAAAAATGTTTTTCAATTTTCAACTTATTATGGAGTTTAGAATATTACAAAAAAAAAAATTAATTTTGTGACCTCTTAAATTAAAAAAATGTATATGCGTGGAATGTATCAAAATACTTTTAATCTTTTAATTTTAAACATACTTTATGAAAAGCTAGACTTTATGAAAAGTTCGAATATATCAAGAAGTTGCAAAAATAATTTTAAAAATGGATTTAGAAAAATACGGTAAATAAATTGAAACAAAGGAACGAAAGTATCATATTATTGGTTTTGGTGGGAAGAAGACGAGAGAATCTTATGAATTCCAGATTCCCAATATACATACACTACAACAAAAATGACCATTAGCGGTATTTAATTCTCAATTGCCGCTATTGTCACTCTTTGTATATGTCCCTAAAGCCTTTAGCAGCATTAGTTCTAATAGCACTTAACTAATGCAGATAAAGACTTTAACACTCTTTATTAGTGTCAATATTTAATGCCGCTAAATTTTATTTTTTCTTTTAGTAATAGCTTGGAAAGATTTCCAAAATCCTGAATTGCTTCAAACATATTCTAAAAATGACTAAAGCTATCTCGATTTATTTTTGTATGAATATAAATAAAGAAAACGTTGCTTGAGGACTTTAAAGTCTGAGTAAAAATGAAAAACACGTATGAAAATAAAGAAGATTATCTAATAGGCTGATGTTGTGAAATTCAGATTTTAATTGGCATTTTCTTATAGAATTTTTAAATGATTTGTTGTATTTTCTCCATATCTATGTGGAGGTAAATTTCTCATTGTGGGGGTATGATTCTTTATGGTTATTGTTATTGGGATATTATTTTCGATCTTATATCATCAAGTTATTTATTTATTCTTGTCACGATTATTTAATTGTTTCATCATCACTTGTCAAATGCTACTATTTATAACTTATTAATTAGACTTGGAAGAGGAAATTCCGACTATAAGAAAAATGTGAATTATTTAGGGATTTTTCTGGGAATTAGTATGAAAATTCGTAGAAACTTATTTTTCTGTAAATTTCATACTAATTCTTAGAAAAATTCTCATGTAATTCACAGTTTTCTTATATTATATGATAATAATAATAACAAGAAGAATAAATTGAACATGAACATCTATACATAGGAAATCATTTTGCTAATATGGATAGGAATATACCCTTTTAACTCGATCTATAAAATACATAAGATATAAAAAAGCATTAGTAATATGAACAATATGGAACAAGTAACTCAAAAAAATCAATTGGTGAATCAATTAAAGAATATAAGATAATTGTTAAATAGACCATAGTTTTACATCAAATTCGTTCATCAGTAATAACATAAAATCTACTATCATCAATTAATTAAAGTTCATTATTTATTTTCTTTTATTTTAGTTAGTAGATAATTATATCTTCAGATTTTTACCACTTAAATAAATAATTAATATTAGTTTATATTCAGTAACATGCACAATGTTGCTTTGTAGACTGGGCATTTAAAATACTTATTTTGATCTGAAATTCTTTGATACTAAGCTAGTCTTTACAATAAGAGGGAAAAAAAAGTAGAATAACTTATACTGATAATATAAAAGATTTTTCACATTATATGGAATTTGTGATCTAGAAATGGTATTGGTGATATACTAGAAAATGTTAAAATATTTTGATAGTGTAAAATATATACAAGTCACATGTGACGAGTTTTAGATTAGTGGTTTAAGAAATAAGTATTATAATTAATATAGCTTGAGGAATTCTTTTTTCACGAGTCAAAATATACTTCTTAACATTATATCAAAAGCACGACCTATCCAAATTCTTGTTTCCTGTTGGATTCCATGTTAATTATTCGCACATTTAATTTTTTGGACGTGAAGAGTAGGGGTGTGCATTGGTCGGCTCGGTTCGGTTTTACATATAATCGGTTTAGTTTATCGGTTTTCGGTTTTAAAATATGCTATCCCAATAACAAATCGATAAGAAATCTTTTATCGGTTTTTGGTGTTATCGGTTCGGTTTCGGTTAACCCAATAAGAAAATGTCGATCAAACAATATATAATAGTACGTATGTTATAATTACATGTTACCAACTTACCACCAAAACATAATAGAAAACTTTGAATGTTGATCAAATTACTAACATTCACAAACTTGCAAAAGCTATCGCCTACAATTACGAACTAGAATTAAAACTAAAATAAAATATTTCAATGAGATAATCTTGAACAGTTGTTTGATCCACCAGATAATCAACAAAGTTCTCATCAATTTCCAAACCAAAAAATCACATAGCCTGAAAAGCTAATATTAAATCTATTTATGTATTGAATTATGTATATTTAATATTGAGGGAGGGTAAAGTAGTAAATAACTAGCGTCTTATTGGGTTATCGGTTTACCTAATAACCCAATAATTATTTTTTCTAAACCCATTAAAAACCCAATAACCCAATAACAATAACCTAATAACATTTTATCGGTTCGATTTATTGATCGATTCGATTGTGAAGAGTCCCACGTTGATGGTTTATGGAACGACGATCTCTTTAATATGGTTCAAACAACACCTTCTCGTGAGATAGTCTTTTTAATTTTAATTAGATGCAAAATTCTTTTTTAATCGTATATAATGTAAATTCGATTTGAATTTTTTTATAAAAGAAGATGGACCACTTGATTGTTACTTTTCTGGTACGGATGGAAACCTCTGTCGAATCATATGAATATATTTCCTTTGTCTAAAACTAAATATTCTCTAGAAGATGTACATTATTTTTTCTTTATAAACCTTAATCGTCATATTATGGTGAAAAAAATTATATTTCAACACTCATAATGATGTATTTGTACGTTATAAATAAAATTTAGAAGAAGAACAAACTAATTAATTAATGAACTAATAAACATCTCTTATGAGTGGACCAACATTAAAGATTTGACATTTTATCGAAAGAATGGAAATAATTTTACAATATTACAAATGATGATAATCCCAAGTCATGTGCGTACCATGTAAGGATTAATTACACAAGAAATGTAATATAACTTGATGCAATGTCACCCTATTTTTATTGACTCATTAATTAAGTTCATCGTAGAGATTGATTTAATTGTAAATACCTTTTAAATGACATGATTATGTAAAAAATAACTTTTGTTTTGTTCAAAATAAGAAAATAAAAATATTAATACTACAATAATATCGTTACGGATATTAGTTAATTGGCATTGGATCCAATATCGTTAAAGACTTTATAGACATATAGAAAAAACTTTAGTTACTCTAAAATTACATATTTAATAGCCATTAAGCTATTGTCGTTAAAAATAATTTTTGATATAGTGTCAGTTAGGCATATTCCCTTATCAGTAACTCTCTTTTTTTACATATTTTGCTTTTGTATGTCACAAGGAACCTTAATGTATGGAAGGCTTGAGTCCACGCTTGGTCATTTATGTCCTCTTCCCAAAGATATATATGGAGCCTTCTTTCCATGTTCTTTATTGGTTCATTCTACAAGTCACATCTATTTCTAAGGTAACAATATCTGATTTTAGTTCCTAATTTCTTGTTTTTTTTTAGGTGCAGGGAAAGAGAAAAAGGCTAGTGAACTACTCTAGTGTGTAGTGCTAGGACCACCTCCATGAAATTGCACATGACGTACGATAGATAGCAGAGTCAGAAATTTTAAAAATGTTATGCCTTAGAAGCAATTTTCAAGTCACATTTGCTTCTATTTCAAGGGAATCAACAATTTATGTATACATATTATTTTACCTTATTTGCATAGTAATGTTATGATATTATTGTAAGGAATGAGACTTAGAGTCACGTATTGATTAAATGGGAAATTGATGTGGGGTTTATATAGTCTTGGGCTCTCACTATTCAATAGCTAGTTTTTGGGGTGTAATTTTCTTAAAATTGTATCAATGGTTTCGGTGTCTAGTGCACAACCATCCAGCATGACGGATGTAGGGTGTGGTGGTTTGTTGTGATAATATTATACATAAATATGTCTCTTAATTTGACTTTAGCTAACATTATTTGTGTCCTCCAACTTTAGGTATGCAGAAGTATGCACTTAAATTTGTATAAAAGTAACCAAGTAGACACACGTGTCCTACATGGTATAATAATACACGTAAGAGGAATGTATCTATTTGTTCAATTTTATACATGTGTAAGTGTCTACACACCCAAAATGAGAAGGCATAAACATCAATTGAAGTCTAAGTTAAAGGGCACGCTTATGTATTATGTCGAATATTATTGTTGGGACTTTAAGTCCCGCATTGGTTAAATGGGGAGCTGATGTGAGGCTCATATAATCTTAGGCTCTTCGACTTTACTAGATAGCTTTTGATGTGTTGTCCTTCTAACGTGATATTAAATAAATAGTATAATTTTGAGACGAAGGGGATTTCACTCGTAGTTATTGGAGCATATAATATATGTTAGGGCACCATCCAAAATTTATGAAAACCCTAGTAATTAGTCTTGGATGGTTAGACTTAGGGCACATGGGACATGTGATATATTGGCATCGAGCATGATGGGAGGTCCAATATGGTCGGAGCAATGACAGTTACAAGGCTTACGTACAATACAGAAGCCCACTTGCATGAGACATATATATATATATATATGTGTGTGTGTTTTCTACATTATATTGTCCCAAATTTGATCTTATAAATTATATGAAAAGGAATATGGATCAATGGACATGCATGTGATCACAGATTTTCTTTTACTACGAAGAAACATGATTTTATTGATATATGTGGGTATAATTTTGTTGATTTTATTCTTCTTAGATTTATTCATGATTCGAAGGTTGTTAGTGGTGTATTTCTCGAACTAGGATGATGTAGATTTGACCTCTATATGATATTCCACGATTTTTGTGGAATATTTCGAGATTTTGAAAATTTTTGAGATGCCTTTAAGGGGAATTTGTTTGCAACAAATTTTAAAGTTACAGAAAATAAATTGCAATCACAAAAAAATGTGAAGAAACATAATTTTATTCATCAAGATTGTGGGTACAATTTTGTTCCTCTCTTGATTCTCCTCTCGTAAGATTTATCCATGATTCGAAGGCCGTTAATGATATAGTTCTCGAAGTAGGATAATTTAGATCTGACCTCTATATAAATATTTCATGATTTTTGTGGAATATATCGAGATCTTCATCTTTAAAAATACCCAAGAGTTTAGGGATATTTTTGAGTCACAAAAATTATTATTGTTATTATTACTATTACTATTACTATTATTAGTATTATTATTAGTGATGTTAAAGTGAGGACTCGTGATGCTGATGTAATCATCTTAGTACAATCTTGATGATTATGAGTTATAATCAGCAGCTGCGGAGCTAGAAATTTATCAAAAATAACATAACAAAAGCTCTTTTTAAAAAGCGGGAGAAAAAATTACTGCTACGAGATTCAAACACCTCATTCAAGTGGTCTAAAACCCATTCAATGGGACTTAAATCATTAGACTACAATAACATGTTTTGTCAAAGATATTCAAAATGTGTTATATAATAATTCCGTGTATCATTTCACTTGTATATATATAGTATTATTTTTTTTAATGAAAGATGTCTAATTAGACACCCTGACATGCATAGGGCTCCGCCCCTGTTACCAAGTAACAAAAATGGACCTCTTCCACCTTCCCAAGTTTGAAATAGTTAGAAGGTTACAAGTTTTTCCTATGTAAAATGAGATCATTGAAAGTGTAGAATCCTCCGATTTGCCCTTAATAAGAGGTCTCCATATCGATCCTAGCAGATCCTCACCCTCTTTCCTTTCGACTTCTCACACAATATGATAGTTGATTAATGATAAATTGAAATATAAATTATACTCTATCCGTTCTATTTTAACCATCATTTTATCATTTTTCACGTCTGAAAAAACAAAGATAGGCTCATAACTTACTAATTAAGTCTACCCATGGATGGCTCGACAGTATTAAAAAAAAAGACATGTGTCTTACGTCCTTAAATTTAAGGGGTCTCATTTTTAAAAATAATAGGTTATAAGTTATTATTTTTTAACAAATATTAAATAATATTTGTAAAAAAAAAATAAACTTTTCATGAAAATGAAGGAATTATTTTAAAAAAAATTGACATAGTGGGAGTACTATACCTCATAAAAAAATAATTTAAAATAAAACTGGTTATATTATCAATCGAAAACTAGAAGAAATCAACTATGTAAAAGTTATTAACAATTCAAGTTTAAGGCCCCGTTTAATTTTTGTTTTAGGTCACTAATATGTTTGAGCCGCTACTGAGTCAACCCTGTTTAATAAATATAAAGGTAGACTAATTTTTCCTCTTAAAATATTGTACATTACTTTTTTTAATATGTATAGTTGCCGGTTGGAAATAATTGTCAATGTTAGTCTTGAATTACTATTAGTAACAATTATGTTGGACAAACTTTTGTGAAGTAAAACGACAATTAAAATAGGATGAATGAGTATTATAATTTGTTGTTTGGTAGACGCGATAGTATGTCCAATAACCATAATAACTAACGTTTACATAATCAAATAAGAAAAAAAGAAACAACATGATAGTAGCAACATTGATGAAGAAAGACAAGTGATCCAACTACCAAACCTCCAAAAGAAAACTTTTCTAGTTTTCAAGATATAGCCACCCAAAATGGCTCCCAACATGAAATCCATTTATTCCTACTACCACTTGCTTTGCACCTTGTTGGTCTACTTGAATACTCTCCTAATTTACTACTACAACTTTCTTCATCATTTTGGATTATGACATCTTCTTCTCCATGCATTAACAAAGAAAGCTTGAGCCTACCATTAGCACGTTCCACTCGAAAACTAGAGTTCCAAGAAGTGATTGATGTTGCTTTTAATAATAAACGACCACCCTCGCGATGAGGCCTAATTTGGACACCTTCATTTCCACTCATTGAAGTTAGTGGAGGTGGATAACTAGCTACCCTTTTGATTTTTTTCGCAAATTCTCTACATTTTGATCGTTGAGCTCCGTGAAAAATAGTTTCTTTTTCGTCAATGTTTTCACTAATGTCACTGCCTGTTTCACTTCCTAAGCTTTCAGTGCACATATTCAAACTATTTGTGTTGAGAGAAGAGAGTTTCACCAAAGGATGAACATAGATTTCGTCCTTCTCGTCGCCTTTTTTGGAGTATTGACAAGGATTTGCAAGTGCTTGGATAAAGCTCAAGCCACCAACATTGTCATTTTCTTGTTCAATTTCATCTTCATGTTGACATATTTTAGACTTTTGTGGCAATGTGATAGGTTGTGAGAAATTTGGTCTAGGAGGTGCCATTTTGGGCTCTAGACAAGATTGTAGCCCTTGATATAGTGTGGAAGTTGAGGTCATGTTTTAGAACAGGGGGAAAAACAGAGGATTTGGTCTACTTTTTTATATTTACTTAAAAGTAGAAATGTAAAGTTTTTGAGTGTTGAGAAAACCATGTGCTTAAATGAGGATAATTATTTTTTTAACTCATTAAGCCATGTTTGTTATCTAAAATGTACCTAACCATAAGTAATAATGCTTAAGAGGGTGGCAAATTGAAAGTAAAAATGGAAGAAAGAAAAAGGATAGAAAAAGGGAAGGTAGAGAATGGATAGAACATGAAAGAGAAGTGAAAGGGGTAAGGTTGAATTTATAGGACCAAAAAGTAACCACTTAAGGTTTTTTTTCTTTTTTGAGCGGGGTGGCTCGAGCCTAGGAGTTCATCGGAATCTTCTTTGGTGAAAAAATACATTACTTATATATGGTTAAAATTATTTTATTATGTATATATATAGTAGATGTCGAATTTTTTTTAATTCGTTTATATTTTGAATCTATTAATGAAAATTTTGACTCTGTCACTAATTGAAGGAGGGTTTCTCTATTTGCAAAGAGGAGGAGTTGAACTTTTGGTGCCACTAGAATTATTTAGGTTTCACTCTGCCACACAATAAAATTGAGGAAAGCAACAAAGAAAAGTGGGAAGCTACAAATAATTGGAAGTTGGACAAAGCTCATTATTATTTTTTCTCTTTCCTTAAGCTAAAATTTGATTGGTGAGTTTTAAGAATTTCTTTTAGAAAGAAAGAATTAAATAACGTGTGGATTTTGGTGGGTTGTTCTCTTTTCCTATCTAAAAGTGAACCAACAAAAAGGATTCCTTCTGATATTTTTTTTATGATATATATACATTTTGCTTTTTTCACCCCCACCCCTTCATTTCACTTGTGCTTTTTAATCCATTTTTTTTTTAAGAAAAAAGTTTAAATATGTCATTAAATTTTTAAATTAAATTTATTTATGTCATCAGTTAAAAGCTTGGTTTATTTATGCTTTACTGTTAAGAAAAGGCTCATTCATTCCATTACTTTTTAACGGTGGTTTTGAAAAATCATTTTTAACACGTTCGGTCACGTCATCAATTTTTTAATTAAAAAAATCATACTTCTTAAAAAAAATTGAATTAATTTTTTTTATTTTTCTTATTAAATAAATTAATGACGTGACCGATTCATAATTGGCCACATCATCAATTTTTTTTAATAAAAAAATCAAAATTTGAATTTTTTTTATTTTTTATTAAAAAAATTGATGACGTGGCGGAATTATGATTGGTCATGTGTCAAAAATGGTTTTGCAAAATAACTGTTGAAAAATAATAATATAAATGAGTCTTTTCTTTAACGATAATGGCATAAATGAGTCAAAATTTAAACTGATGGCATAAATAAATCTATTTTGAAAGTTTAATGGCATATTTAAGCCTTTTTCCTTTTTTAAATTGGACTAGGACGAAACCTAAACCTAAAATTAGTCTTACATCATTTGAGCAACTTCAATAATGAAGAGGAAAAAAAACACTAAATTGGATTAAGGGTTCAGTAATGGTAATTTGGCATAATATATAAATTTGCTTTCTAAAAAGGCTTTAGTTGTCATCTATTCCTTCAATTTTGAATGTACTCAAGTAGGCATTAAAATTTGTATAAAATTAAATAAATAGACACATTTATCATATCCTGTGTGTCAATTTTGTATCCGATGTGGCATCTTGCATGTATTATATCAGTAGGACGTGTGTATCATCTACCTATTAGATTTTATACATGTTTAAGTGTATGCTTGTGCATATAAAAAATTAGAAGGTATAGATGTCAATTAAAATCAAGTTAAATGACATATTTATGTATTATGACTTGTAATATCATCTTGTACTTTGAATCGTTTTTTTCGTTTATTCATCCACCTAAAGCTTCACGTCTTTCTAATAGAAAAAAAATTTGACATTGACCCCTATTTTATTCAAACTTTTTTCTTTATATTTTTTAATAACTAAATTCACTTATAATAAATAATTAATTATAATTGTAACTTTTTAGGTGACTTGATTGTGAAAAAAATATGACAAGGTTTCATTTGCTTAAATCACCGACCAAATGATGTCCTCTTAGCACTTGAATAGATTTATTAGTTACCTAATCCCCTATTAAAGAGTGCAAATGTGGCATCTTGAGGTGCAAAGAGTCCCAACATTTCTTTGCCTTTAGAGTGTAACCTCACCATTGGTCAATCTTCTCTTTAACCTCATTATAGTAGATGTATACTTGAAGAAAAAGAATGTTATAAATGATTTAGCACCAATGGGTGTGGCTAATAGGTCAATGACGAGTAAGACTTCATGTTCAAATTTTAAATAATTATTGTTATATATTTAAGTTTTAAAAAAATTAAAGATTTTATGTATAAATTTTAGTCAAATTTAAATTGTGTGGCTTTGAATAAATAAAAGTATCACGTAAATTGAAATGAAAGTATAAATATATAAATTTATCAAAATGTGTGTAAGCTAAAATACCAAAAATGTGGTCTGTTTGATTTGTTTTGAAGTTACAAATGTCATCTAAAAAGGTGCAATGAAGAACTATGTCCCTCTGATGGTTTGTCTCATTGGTTCACCCATATCTAATGTGAACTAATAAGAATCAGGCAACCTTGTATGTCTCATTTGGGTGTGTTCACGGAGAAAAGTAAATGCAGAAAAATTGTCTTTAATTCGTATAAAATTAGTTTTAAAATTTTAAAAATAAAACAAATTCTTAATAAAAAAATAAGATTTAACCCTTTCCTTAAAAGTTTGACTTATAAGTCACCAAAATTATTGAACCCCTCTTGGGTAGTGGTGTGCAAAAATCGAATCGAAAGAACATTATTCGATTATTATTATTAGGTTATTGGGTTATTGAGTTTTTAATCAGTTTATAACAAAAATTTATTAGGTCATTGATTCGATATCAATTTTTACTATTGGGTAAATCGATAACCCAATAACACGATAATAATTTGTTATTTTACCCTTCTTAGTTATTAAATATTAATAATTTAATATATATAGTTAAACACTATAACTATATCAAATTTTTAGTATTCTACCAACTTCACACCAAACTAGTTTTTACTATTTACTCAAATCCTAAAGATTAGAGTAAGAAGTTCACAATTATAACTATATAATTTTACTTTTAATTTTAGTCTTGTTGGACTAGTTTATTTTAGTTTTACTTTGTAATTGCAGGTTGTAGCATTTGTAAGTTTACAAAGATTCGTAATTTGATTAACATAAAAAATTCCGTACTATGTTTTGGTGCTAACATGTAATTATAACCTTCGTACTATATTTTCTCTTATTAATGCAATTTCTCATTGTGTTTCTTGTTTCACTATATCAAAGTATTTAGAGAAGTGAGAAGACATAATATTTTGCGTATATTTTCTTAAAAGGTAAATCAAAAACCGAACCAATAATATGATCAAAAACCGATGAAAAATATTTTATTGGCTTGTTATAAGGTTAGCATATTTAAAAGCCGAAAATCGATAAACTGAACCAATAATACATAAAATCAAATCGAACCAACCGATGCACACTCCTACTCCTGGGTCAGCTCGTGTGTTTTTCTCGCTAGAGCATCTTTTGTTTATACTCATGTAAGTTTATAATGAGAAGTGTGTGTATTTATGCCTGATTTTGTGGTAAGTGTTTTTTGACTCGATTCGGTTCGAGTCAAAAACTTAAAATAAGACGGTTAAAAACACCACATAGAACCTGATGACATGTTATACTAACTGGTCCCCAATATTCTAACATTATCAGATGCTTGTGATAGGTATGCCATTCAATTCCAGATAATTTATTTCAGTTGAATCAGATTGCTTATACATTAACTAATTGGAATCTTGACATGAAACAGTGGACACTATATATAGACATTACAACAGCCTATGTGAGAAAATTATTAGCTCCAAAACGAATAGGTAAAGGGACTCCACCTGTTATGAAACATGGAGATTTTGGATATCAATTCGCAATGATTTCAGTTTCTTCTCAATAATTGTCAATTCTTCTGCAGTCGCTAAAAGTTCATCCAGTCTGTTTTGAGCTCTAACTTGATATGGCTTACCGATGAGTTTTACAAAGTCCTCCACATTACTAGTCGTCTCCAAGAGCTCCTTCTGCATAGCCTCTTCGAGTTCACGTGCAAGGCCATCAGCAGTCCTCTTTACTTTATCTACCACTTGCTGTCTCCGGGATGAGAAGTTGGAGACCGCTAATAAACTATAAAAGGGACAATTTTTAATTATGATACAAAACAAACAATTGCTGAAGATAGGGGGAAAATCCTATCAAATAAAAGATAATTCGTAACTTTTCTCCAGACATGCAGAAACTCGAGAGCAAACAATATTACTGAAAATGTTACATAACAGCAATAAAGATTTAAATAGACATTCCCAATCCAAAAGTCACTCTCTTATCCACAAAAGACAACAAAAATTATAGACTTTTAATTGGAAGAAACGGAACAGCATTACACGTGTTCAGATCAGGATCTACATTTGCTTAAATTAGTGTATTCATTATGAACATTGATTTGCATGGAAACAGGAATCTTTGACCTCTATGAGCCAGCAGTTAACGACCAATTACAATATATTAAAACAAAACTAGAAGCTCTAACTGACTTAGGGCCCGTTTGGATGGGCTTAATAAAAGCAGCTTTAAAAAAGTACTTTTGAAAGTGCTGAAACTTATTTTTAAAATAAGCAGTTATGCGTTTGGATAAAAGTGCTGAAGTTGCTATGCCAAACGTGAAAAGGGAAAAATGAAAGAAAGAGATGTTAGGGTTATGTGGGTAATTTGGAGATTGTATAAAAATATTAAGGGCAAAAACATAAAAATGTGGTCAACTTAAAACAGCTTATAAGCTAAAAAAGAAAAAGCACCCCTATCCCAGCTTTTAACTTTTGGCTTAAAATAAGTTTTTTTTTAACTTAAAATAAGTTATTTTGAGTATTGCCAAACAGCTAAATAAGTCAAAAACCAGCTTTTAAGTCAGTTTGACCAGCTTTTAAGCTGAGCCAAACAGGCTCTTAATGTTAGGTAAATCCACCAAGTGCACTGAAAAGGCTCTGAGTAGACAACCTAGGATGTTCCAATGGGATAGTAATCTGTGTGCCCAAGAAATCACATCAGCTCGCAAATAACAGAATACATATCAGAGCTACTATTAACATTATGAATTGATTCATCATCCAAAAGCATTGGACGTTAAGCAACCTATACAAGCAGCAAAAAGTTTTGGAAATCCTCATAAATGAATAAAGATGCAACACTTAGAGAAATTAAAGACATTAGAAAATTTAAATTGAAAATAAGAGGATTACCCGCCAGCAGAACAAAGGCCAAGTGCAAGGAGGTCTTCTAATGTGGTTTGAAGAACAGATGTCAGAAGCGACGCTGATAAACCAGCTGCTCCAAGACCACCAAAAGTACCCAAGAACTGAAAAGTGAATGAACTTTCCTCAGAAATTTGTTTTATGTATATCATATTTTAACTAACATATGTATCCTTCAAATTTATAAACACCTCTACTCATTCATATTGCACCCCCCACAAATGGCTTTGCAAAAGACCTAGAAAGCAAAAGATGAACTTTGTGACTGATTTCTTCTCCTAACTATCTCGAATCTTTATAGGGGACCTGAAAAGAGGTCAAACTCTCTAAAAATGTGAAAAAACATATAATCTATCACCCAACTTGAAATAGCACAGTGAAATGTGGTTTTATTGGGGATTAAACTAGACAGATGAGCTTAAAACAATAGGATATCATTAGCGCTGATCTCTACACTCCAATAAAGCATCTACAAAAACCTCCACATTTTTGGTTATTATTCATAGAAAATTCTATTCCAGAACCAAAGATAAGCATAGAACTTGAGAAGAAATTGAAAGGTGTGAGGCGAAGGCAAAAAAGGAATCTTTATTTGACACTAAGAAAAAATAACACAAAATAACACAATTCTCCCCCTCCCTTGCCTGTGAGAGAGACGAAGAAAGCTCCACGAGGCTTCTCAAAGAGAAAAACTCCACACTAACCTCTGTCTAAATCTATTACCACGGATGACATATTTCTACCCATTTTAATTTTTACCTGATTCCCCACTCCCAAAAGAGAAAAGATCCCAACTGTTAGAAAGAAAAAACAAAGAATGTATAGCCAGAAGAAGCATCTTGACATAAAATGATATTAAGAAGATGTCACAACCCAACAACACGCAACCATACCTAAATTTCTAATGAGGTCATGATGTTATTAAAATATGATGTTAAGGGTTGGGAGGTTTTCTATCTTTTTTATTTTATTCTGGGCAGGGGGAGAGTAATGAGGCAAAGAAAGGATACAATATAAATTCATGCAAGTGATAACTGACTTTAAACATGTCAAAATCAGCAACTTAACAGGGTCCAAAACACCAGCAGAAAGAACAAACCATTTCAGTTAATTAGCATTAGCAGAAAAACGCACCACTTCACGAATATCTCTCTCAAGCAATTTTGAAGCAGCTGCAGCACTGAAATCCTCTATGACACTTATGGTAACTTCAGATTTTCTATCCAGCACACCAGTTGTTCCTAACTCAATTTGGTCAGACGGATTCACCAATGAAGTCCATCTTTTTTCAAAAGACTGCTTATAGAATTGTACTTCCTGGTCCCTCTTTGACTGTAACCACTTAGTGTACTCCCCGAGAAGGTTCTGCCACCAAAGATCATTTTCACGGAGAATAAAATTAGCTATAGAAATTTATTCACACAAGTCAAAGCAACAGGAATCAAACAAAATATCTTCGGCTATGAAATTAAGGTCTGCACTAGGATACTGGGATAACACTATTATAACTAGATGGAAGATCAAAGAAGGAAGGAAAGGAAGACCAAAAGGCGTCCATACCACCGGCTTAGGCACAAAAAGGTCACTATCAAATACAAGTCAAACAATTGAGCCCAATTTGAAAATTGAAACATACCTAAAATTTCCTGGTGTGAAAAAGAAAACAGACTCATGCACCTAAAGTAAATCAAATACGTCCTGGAATCTAAACTTCATTCCAGGAGAAATCAACAGGAGTTATCTTCACTAGAAGAAATGAAGCCCACTTAGAGGCTAGATGAGAGAAAAAGACAGTAAACTAACTTGCCAGATGAATTAGAAGAAAGATAATATTATGAGCATTTATTGATATACCCACATCTAATCCATTTGGAATAGAAGGGGTTGATCACTTTGCCTTTGCCTTCAAATCCAGAAGGCAAGTTTGCAGTATTTCTACCTGCTGCACGTAATTTTTTCACATGCACGTATACAATCACAACAAATGTCATAGGAGGTTATTTTTTCCAAATTATATTCAGAGCTCTTCATCTAATGACCAGTAAAATTCAAAATTGGAAATATCCACTTTCACATGGTGGAAATTGACGGAAAATAACAACTACGAACAACCATTTCAATCATACTTCTAATTTGCTAATAGCTGGAGAGAATGACCGCGTCAAATAACAACAGTGCTACTTCCGATAGCAAAGGAGAAAAGAGGACAACTATTAACTTATCAGAAAAAGAAAAGAGGACAATTGAGCTCAACTCTGATCAGTCACAGCAGAGAATAATGCACTCACTTGTCCTTCAAGAACCGCTTGACCGAGTATGTCATTTTGGACACTAATGGTGGCTGGCATTTGAGTAGAGTTTTCTCCTCTGAATACATATGTAGCGACAAGATCAACATTTGACAATTGTAACGTTGATTCTACAAGCCGGACAACACGTGCTTGAGCAGAGTTTATCTGCATGTTAGTGCAAAAGTCTACTAAGGACACATGCCATAGGTTAGTGAAAAACATGAGAATTGATATTAGTCACAACAATATCAACCCCATACCAGAGATAGAACCTGCCTCTTCCATGAAATGCTATCAACTTCCAGCTTCTTTGTGCACTCTTCTACACTACTGACAAGATTCTCAACAAACAGCAAGTCTTGTTTGGCTTGCTGACATTCTTGTCTCACAAGTCCTTGACAAGCTAAAAGTAGTTGTTCAGCAATGGCAATTGGAGTTTCAAGCTTCAGCTTCATTCTCTCAATTCCAGTACTTGTAGATGAATCCAAAAAGCTAGACAAGTACTTTTCAAGCTCATAGAAGCTCTCGGTTTTCCAGTGAGAATCATTATTTGAACTCCCATTGTTTTGACTAAGGGCACCATCAAAAGTAGAAAGCTTTGATTCAAGAGCAAGCCGTGCAGATACTGGATACAGTGTTATGGATTCTGTATTCAGCAGTTTCCGTGTATTTTCTTTGATAAATGTAATGGCCTCCTCCAACTATATCATAAAATAATAAGAATAAATGACTTCAATCAAAATGGTCCAGCTTCTATATCCATGTATAGTAAGAAATTATTTTCTCACTCGACAATATCACAACAGCAAGTGTATGACGAACCTCGCCCTTATTCTTGTATATGTCAGACTTGTTCAGCACAAATACGACCTTCTTACTCCACTGCTGAGTGTAACGCAGAAAACTAACCTGATGAGCACCAGAATTGCAATTGAGATTAACTTTTGGCAAAAGAAGAGCAAAAGCAAGACATTAGATATCCTGAAAATCACAAGAAATTGAACTCTTTTTTCTAAACTATAAGAAGGGGCAAGACATCAATAAGTAGGTCTAGATGACAATTTAAACATTGTTGCAAGCTGCTTGTATTTAGCAGACTAATATTATTTTTGTTATACATAACTATAGTCTAACTACTATTTCGTAATAAAAGTTAATTTTCTAACTGAAAATTAATAAATCAAAGTCATAGTTTTTTTATCAACCAAAAACTTGGATGATCATCCATAAAATTTAATCCGGTAAATTATAAAGGAAATTGGACAAATGTTTAGCTATATTGTTTATGTGAATTTAATTTTTAACGAATCATGACGGGGTATGTTTTCTTTACCAAAAATGATCCGCTGAACTTGTGTGGATAAGAATGAAAATACTAAAAAAACCTCTTTTGTCAAAAAGGGAACATTTTAAATTAATTGTCATCAATTAAGTAACTAGTCAATTAATTAATTAGATGGTTAGGATTTACAAAAAGTTGCAAAAACTATTACAATTGTCTCAATCTTTTATACAAACTTACCAAACAAGCAAAAGTTCATAACAAAAATATAATACACTACCACAAAGTTATTCTAAAAAAAATATACTCGGGAAAATATTCACTTCTTTTGAAAATAAGTGTTTGGCCATGAAAATTCCAAATACAACTTGAAATTGTATTTGGAATTTGAGAAACACCCAAAACCTTGTATGCACTTTCATTATATTTTTCTTTTTTCATATATACCCTAATTTTTTTTCCTCTTTATAAAAATATTCCCATGTAAATTCTATTTCATCTTTAAATCACATTTCATGTTTTTTAGAATAAGTACATTCAAACAACCAGATATTATTTGCAAAAATTATAACCAAACACAACTGTATCTTCAACTCCAAATTCAAAAATTCCAAATTAAGTAAAAAAAATATCTTTAGTAGTATGTAGTAGCTTATATATGGGACCTAATCTATGACATCGTGTGACTATCTATTTTGGGATATTATTCGTTTAGAGAAAATCTGATTGTATGTTTGAGCGAATCTAATCGAGTTGGGTGATTTTGCTAGCTCTTAGAAATTGGGGGTAAAAAACATATCTGGAAAAAATACATTCAAATTCTAATTTTGCAAACAGTGAAGTCAAACATAACTCCAACTCCAACTTAAAAAATGCCAAATAAGGTGATTTTTTATTTTGTGTTTGTGGTCAAATGCTGACTAAATTTCCAGAAGTAATAATCTCATCAAAGCTACTTCAACACCTAAGAGGCTCAAATAACCCACCCCCTCCTTAACACTTCGGTGTTGTAACAGCAAAAGCAGCATCTATGATCATAGTATTTTTGCTGCCTCACTATGACAATCCACAGAATGTGAGAATATTCAAGAGCTGTATACGATGACTTTGGCAAGATTACGGTTTATAAGACAAAGTGAGCTTGTAAAACCCTTCGAATCAGTATAATGCCAGAGGTAATGCCTAATGAAGGAAAAAGGTCCCAGTTCAAGATTAGTCAATTTGTGATAGTAAAATCGCAGGTAGAGAATACTGAGGCCCTAGCACAGGTGTTGAATTGGCGAACTGCAAAGTTGGGGCTCTTCCTACGACTCATCTTGATTTACCGTTAGGAACATCTAATAAAAACCAATCAGATAAGAATCCGGTGATAGAGGTACTTATCAAAAGGGAAAGAGGAAGTATTAATCAAGAGCCAACTATTGAGTATCCCCACATATATCATGTTCTTGCTACATGCTCACGGCAGTGTCACAGAGAAGTTGCATTAATTTCAGTGGGAATTTCTATGGCATAGAGATTTTAGGCAGGTGTAAATGCTCTTTGGAGAGGAGTGATCACGAAGAAGCATGCTGTTTTGGAAGGTGGTGAAGGACTAAGAGTGTTTCACTTCCCTATGGTAGTTCGCTATGGAGAAATATTTTGAAGGGGCGGAAGTAGCTATAGGGAACACATCAATCAGGGTGAGGAATCGGAGCAGGGGAGAATGGAGACATATGTGGTATGGGAACAATATTTTCAAATTAAACTTCCAAACATGTATGTAAGAATCTCATGCCAAAAAGAGATGTCAGTCCCACAACTATGCAGTCTGCAAGGTGGAGAAGAGCATTGGAATTTGAGGTTTAGGAGGACTTTGCACGATTGGAGCACACAGTTTCAAAGTTTGGTCCAATTCAAAATAAAAAAGAATTCTAAAGTTTGTGAATGCCTCACAACCTTTGGTCCAATTCAAAATAAAAAAGAATTCCAAAGTTTGTGAATACCTCACAACCAAAGCACTACGCTGGATAACCATGTATGGAGATAAGGGACAGGAATAACAACGACATAGATTCTATTAAGTCCTATTATGAGAAGCTTTTGATAAGGGAGGTGTCAGTTTTTCTACAAATTTCAGTATAGATCCCTAGCGTGTCGAGGAACAAGTGTTTTTTTTGCTTGGTTAGTTGTGAAGAAGTTGATCTTGAAGCCAAAGAACTTGAGGAAGAGAAAGAGGAAGATTACTTGTGTCAGTTGGCGTTTAGTTGGACTTTTAGAAGACGGATAGGAAGAAGCAGGGCATGAAATGTTTCTCCTCTAGCACTTTGTGGACCATATGAAGAGAGAAATAAGAGAGCTTTTGATGGAATAGAGAAGGATTTGTACATTTGAGGATAGCTTCTAATTCTTAGGTGCATTCATTTACGGAATAAAGTTGTGCAGGCTATGTAGCTCGAATAATACAAAAATAATGTTGTACCCGTGGCAAATCCTCCGAAAATGCATTGCTTGTGGAGGATTCAACATGCACTTGGAGGTACATTTGAAGATTCCAAGCAGCATAGATTGTGGATTATAATACTGGGATTTAATAGTCCATGTATTATTTGGGAGAAAATGACATAAATAGTCCCTTAACTATAGGAGTAGGTCTAAAATGGTCCCTTAACTACACTTAATGGATTTAGTCCTTGTTCAAAAACTTATCAGCTTTGGTCCCTTAACTATACACTTACTGGTTTTAGTCCCTTAACTATAAACTTACAGATTTTAGTCCTTTAAGTATTCAAAAACTTAGGTCTTTGTCCATTTTTTAATACAAATAGCTTCGGTTTATGTTAATGGAATCCATGCCTCTAGAAATTAAATCCTTTAGAAAAAGCAACTTTTTCTATTGTTTTGCTATTGCCGCTACCTTTTTTTTCAAATTAATCTTGTGTAAATAACCTTAACCTCAACTATTTAAAATAAACTCGTGAGGAAAGAAAATAGAAGTCATAATTTCATTCAACCGGGGATAAAATGAAGCATACTATTGCTACTAATGACTTTAATATGCTAAACTTTATTATAAATGAAAAAAATCATTACCCATTAAATCCAAAGTTTGTACTCTGACAACTTCACTGAACAGAATTTGTTTGATTTTTCAGAATTTGAAGCTTATAAAATGGTAGATTTGCAAATTTTTTTATTTTTTTTTAGGAATAGATTAATTTTATTATTCTATTCATTTTATTTTAGTAAGAACATTTGGATAAATTAAATAAAATTTGAATTGATTAGCATATTCAAGTGTGGATTCAAGTATCAACAACAATTATATGTTTAATTTTATCCTCCATTAAATAAACATAGGACTTATATCTTCTTTCCTCCTCATTTATTTTATTTAAAATCGTTGACATATTGTTCTTTTAATAAGAGTAGTTTGAAGGAAAAAGGGCAGGGATAGAGAAACAACTTAAGAAATGGGCTAAAAATTAAATTTTACAAAGATTTCCGTTAATAGAAACCTAAGCTATTAATATTTAAAAAATGGACAAAGACCAAACCTGCTATGTTTTTGAATACTTAAAGGACTAAAATCGGTAAGTTTATAGTTAAGGGACTAAAACAGACAAGTGTTAGTTAAGGGACTAAAACAGATAAGTGTTAGTTAAGGGACCAAAGTTGATAAGTTTTTGAATAGTTAAAAGATTATATCCGTTAAGTGTATAGTTAAAGGACCATTTTAGACCTACTCGTATAGTTAAGGGACTATTTAGTCACTTATATGCATTTTTAGTTGAATGTTTGATTATTGTATTAACAATGGAATATAAATTTCTATAATCTGAAATGTGTCTTGAGTTTAAGATGGATAAAACGTTGTTTCCAACTTTAACCTTGGCGTTGCATTCTCAAAGCGATCAGCTTCTTGCTTATTAGAAAAACTCCAATTTGAACAAAAGAATTATTTCATCTAGTACACCAAACCAAACGACCCCTCTTTCTTTTTGGAGCAACCACAAGGTTCCTATATGTGTACGGGATTGGATGCCTTCCATAGAAAACCATTTCTTTTCATGAGATATTTTACTTTTTGGTATACTTCTTTTATACGGCCCCTGTTTCCTGCCCCTTCTTAATATAATTATTTTATTACTTGATCAAAAAGAAGTGATGGTCAAAGCATATAAAAGACTTCCTGTTTGGACAAAAGAAAGTATTACACGATCATTATTTTCTAACACATACAAATTTAGTCACAAGTCACAGCAGCGCTTCCGGATGATCCCTAAAAGAACTAGCCAGACTACCGAGAAATAATTTGTTTCAGTAAAGTAACACTTTCTGCTTTATGGTTTCCTTAACGGTATGGTCCAGTCAGTGCTTCCACGGTGTAACTGGCGCATAGAATTTACAGAGAATGCACATAAATACAGGACTGTCTGATAAAGAATCCTAAACAAAAATCTACTTGTTCAAACTCCAATTATGGACTGACACAAATATGAAATTGGTTGGCATTAGGCATTAGCACTCAAGTGTCTGCAACTAACGGATCCTAACAGTCAGTATTCACTATAAATTCAGTAAATAGGAAAAGCTAAAAGCAAAGCAGCATGAAGAATATCACATTGTCTTTTACTGTCATTATATAAAGCAAGTGGCAAGAATCAAATTGCAACAGAGGTCTTATAAATCCTTGAGAATACTACAGCACCGAATCACATCTGAACTGTAGATTGAGATACAAGTCTGAGATTTCTAGGGGACAGAAGGAATAGATATCGCTACTGAAGCTCCGGTGACATCAACAACATTTCCAGAAGACCAATCCTTAGTTTCCTTAGAAACCACAGCTCTTCCAATCAACGGGCAATTGTTTTACCAAATCCAATCTAGCTACCACACTTGAGCATGAAATGTAAAGGTTGCTTAAAGGTGGCTGGCCAGTGCAGCAGCTTTATCACAAGAAAATAGCTTTTCTCACTCATTCCCAATTGGGGTGGTGCTCTTTCCACCATCCCACAACTATGACACTTAAACCTAGTTTGTCAGAATCGACTGAGAGGAAAGGTTGTCTCTTTGGGCCATAGTGAACCAAAAGCAATATGCATGTAACAAAAAACAAGATTCCCTTTTGGTAAGTTACTTTAATGCATCACCCTATGGAATACTCCCTCCATCCCATTCATATGGCGTTTAAGAAAGGAAACAAAATTTTTGAAACTTGTGATCTAAAACAAGTCATAATATTTATATGACTATAAATAAGATAAAATTGTTTCTAAATACAGAAAGATATCATTCTTGAGACAGAGGGAATACTGCGACGGTATAATTTTACTTGTATTTCTTGATTGTTTGAGACAAGCAAACAAAATTGTGATATTCTAGCTACAAAAATTTGAAAGCAGATGCAAAATCCTACCTTAATCTCCGGAAACCCAAAGTCCTCATTCTTGAGGGGCGGCAACACAAGCAAGCCACATACAAGGTCCTAGATTCTGTAACCTTAAAAATACTGAAGTGGTACTCATACAAGTGACAAAACCATACCTCACTTTCAGTTAATGGTCGATCAGCAGACATGAGAAACAGAAGCAGATCTGCACGAGGCACAAATTCCTCCGTCAGCCTTTGTTGCCTTTGAAGAATCACATTTGTTCCTGGAGTATCAACAATAATCATCTGCCAGAATATAACAACAAAAAAATTGGAGAGCCGGGCATGGAAATTAAGAACTCAAATCAAGCTGTAAGGAGGCTTATATCATAGAGAGACTATCAAATATTAGATTAGGCAAATGCAAAAGCAGGAAATTTGACTTTCTATGAAAGTGAACTCTACCAAATTGTAACATATGAAATGTATCCTTTAGACTACCAATTATAAACACCTTAGTGAGTTTTATACACCATACATATTTAGGACCAGAGACCACACAGGCATGTGGAGAGTTGCTCCAGTCCATTTGAAGTCCAGATCTAAAGTTTAGTGCCCATTTGTCCATGGATAATTTTCACTTTTTCCAGAATTTTATTCCGGAAAACTGTTTGGAATTTTGGACATAGAAGTGTTACAGATTTCCAGAATTCAACTTAATTTTCCGGAATTCGAAAAACTCCAAATAGCTCTTTTCACAATCTTCTCTCCAAATCACTCATCAAATTCAAAAACAATTCCAATTTGTATTTAGGTCCAAACACAACTCTAATTTTCAAATACCATTTTCAACTTGAAAACAAAAAGTCCATCCTTCCCATTTTATATGAGTTAGTTTGACTCGGCACGGAATTCAAGAAAGAAAGACTCTTTAACAACTTGGGTCTAAAATAAGTGAGATATTTGTGTGGCTATAAATTGGGACAGAGGGAGAACTACTTTTTTCCCAAATTTCACAATTTTCATGTCCAAATGCCCACTTAATCTAGAACACAATTAACCCATATCAGTTGCAAAATAATAAATATAGTGTACAATTATAAAAATGCACAGTTTAGGAAGCACCTACCATCTAGCATAAAAAAAAACCAGCAAAATATGTGGCGAAAACCATTGGGATCAAAAGCAAATGTGCAATAACTCTTTGAAACTGAAATCAGTAACAACTGGTGTGAAAATCATATCTGACATCAATTATGAAACTTCAACAAACATTTGCATATAACAGCGTCATATGATTTACTAAGGTTAACAATCGCATAACAAACCAACATAATGATGTATAACTACAAAATGTGTCTCAAATCAGACAACTGCACATAGTCAACAAGTGAGGAACATAAAATGGTAAGTCAAATGAAGTCCCCCCAATAAGTAGAAGATAGCATTGGCATATTTACTTGCACATACAATTTTCCCACGTAAACTAGATTTCCAATTAAATTCACTGATGAAATGTAAAATTGGAAGTCATCTTCACGTTCAGACTAGACAACTCACCTCTTCAAGAACTGGAGCCGGCAAATAGCAAACATATTGACCATCTGGGTGCCTTTCACAACGCTGTGACTCATCAACATCCGAATAGCACAAAAAGGTTATCTCATTGGTTGTAGGAACAACCCCATCTTTCAAGTACTTTTTCCCAAGAAGAGCATTGATGAAAGTAGATTTTCCAGAATTGAATTCTCCCTAGTTTATCAAGAAATTGCATTCAGAAAGGAAAACGAAGAGGATGAAGAAACAGTAATAATAATGATTATGCTGAATGAGACACTATATGTGGTCTTGAAAACACAGTAATATGGAGGAAGAGAAGAGAGACAGGGACGGATACAGAGACAGAAAGAAAGGTCACAAATGCCAGAAACCGAAAATAGAGAAGTAGAGAGCCAAAGAAATAACAAGAAACATGCATAAACAGCATCTTCAGGTCTATAATATTTTAGTTTTATGCATTTGCTCAAAATTTAGATTGGACCAGAGAAGGAAATACTCATTTGAAATTCAGAGCTAATACCCATGCATATCCCTGGAACCAGAATTTGCTGAAGTTCAGCGCTCAATTACCACTATAACCAGTAAGAATGGTTCATCAAGTTGAGAAACAGCATCTTTGAGAAGTGAGATTTCCTCCATCTGCCATTTCAGTAATATCCCAGGTTAGTCTAAAGAAAACTGCTGACAGATGAATTATTATCTGTACCACAATTCAGCAGTTAAATTTTGACAAAACAAGATCACCATTGGAGCAGCTTTCTCAATAACATTTATGGCATCGCACAAGACCAGTCTCTCATTTTCCAGCAATTTTTCTTCTCTATCCCGTAAGTCTATAAAGCCAGCCACCCCCTTCCTACCAGGAAAGCCATTCCCCAAGTCCGAATTAAGCTGGCTGTTACTCTGAGATTTTTCCTCCGATTTCTTCTTCAAAGCAGATGGGCTGTAAAACAGTTTGCCAAAATCATCATCACTCACAGATCTCAAATCTTCCATCGAAATAACTAATCCACTGGCTCCTGATTCAAGTAAATTTGATGCTTCATTGAACAACTTTCGATCCCCAAGAGAACCAATCATGACAAAAACAGGAATTTTCACACGCTCAAATACAGAGATCACCAGCTCCTCAGGTTTACTATTGACACCGACTTCATATATAAGAAAATCGGCTCCTTCAGAGTTTGAGGCATCCACTGCAGCAGCCGGTGTTTGTACAATTCTAGCTACCAAAGGAAGAACCACTAAGTCTTCAGATTTTGAATCCATCATTGTGTTTCTGGCCACGATAGCAGGAAGATCTGTTAGAAAGGAGAATAAGTTATCCACAAGCAATGATTAATGCAGGCAGCTACTTAATTTAGACAGCAGACCATGCATCTAGAAGATCAATTACAGATCTTGTGAACATTTGCATTCCAGCAAAGCCAAATGAATGAATCTAAAATTGAGAGCTAGTGATGGCTAATTGCAATTTGGTTAGGAATTCTCACCATTGTTCACGAAGTTTGAACTATTATTCAGACACATTTAGTTTCAGATTGAACCACTTTAGATAGTAATTAGCAACATTTATATCAATGAGTATGTGATAATTAATGTGTTACAATTAAATAATTTCTCATTGCTTGGATTGAATCTGTAGAAACCAGCTTCACTCAACGTCCCATCATGAATAATTGTAACGCAACTAGTAGTAACATTTTTCTTTTCTTTTTTTTTGCAAGTAATACTTCACTAGTACTAGTTGCTAGAAATATATAAGAAAATAACTAGCAACGGATACTAGTAACATTTAAACAATCACTTTAGATTATTAGATTAATGGTCATCCAGCTCATGTCGTCTTTACTCAAGATCACAACATTATGTAGCAAAAGATACTATGATAAAAGCCTATGGGTATCAATCAATCACCTACTCAATCCCAAACTAGTAGGATTTCAGTGATAATGGTGATAAATTGAGGCAGTCACCAAAAGTATGGTAAGGTAGTTTTTCATTTTCCACAATATTTATCTCAAACATTATAGCACAAACTCACTGTGTAAGGTGAAGCACAAAATACAAAACGGTAAGTACAATTTAGCACAACACAACCTTGATCAGAGAGCAAAACACCGCTGGCATTAACCGCGGCAGCAATATCAACACGTCCATCGATCAACAAGTAAGCCATGCCTTTAATTATGGACTTCAACAAACATGCAGCCTCGTACAACTTCCCGCCGCTTGCTCCACCCCCACTGAGCACCACAACATCAACCCGACCCGAGATCGCCTGGTCTATCTCATTGACAACTGTTTCATCTCGCAATACATCTTCACAGCTCACCTTTAACACTAAACCCGGCACTTTGATCTCCGGCCTCTTAAATCCACCAGGGAAAAGAGTTCTAGGAGTTTGCTCGGGTCGGTTTACATTGTTAATCACGAGCTTCACATTATCCACAGGGGAGTACACGGAGCTATTCGCGCAGTTTCGGCGACTCCGGAAGTGGAAACACTGGCGGCGCCTAGGGTGGATAAAGAGAGGGCACGGTGGAGAGCGGACACTCGAGTATATAGTTTGTAGAGATACCATAGAGAATAATGAATTTCGCGCGCACGGATGCTACGGTTTTTCCGACGACGGTGACGGTGACGGTGACGGCGGACGGCAGACGGCGGCGGTGGAAGAGGAGGGATATCGGCGAGGCCTTATCTTATCCAATTGTACTGTGCTCAGAATGAATCAATGGAGGAGCTTCAAGTAAAGCGCGAATTCCAAAACTAACTTCTTTGCTTAAAAAAAAAATATTTCGAAAATAATTTTGAAGTAGGCAAAATTTATTATATTTTTCCATGTTAATAATTGGGGCATTAGCACGAATTTCTTTATTTTTCGCTAGACTTTAATTTATGTTCTTTGTCATGTAATAAAAATATATGCAAAATATTTTTGACGTAAAAAAATTATAACACAAAGTTTATATTTTTACATTATAATACAACAAGTTATGTATTATAAAGCATAATAAGTAATATCACTTGATCCTTACAAACATATATAAGTATAATAATATTGTTAGAGGTTTCAATTAATAATTCACAAGTTATGTCTTTTTATGTATAGTTTAATTAATACAAAACATGTGACAATAATTTAATTTCGATTTAAGTCATTTTTAATCTCTTAAATTTATTCGTATAATTCATTTAGATACTTCATTAAATATTTTACTATTTCAAATTTAGATCTGACCCTTCTCCATTTTTCTTCTCTACATTTTTCTCAAGTTTCTATTTAGATGTATGATACCTATGTTACTTAAATATCAAAGTCTAAATTAATTAGTTTTTAATAAAAAAATATACTAATTAATCATAATTAAAAAATATTTAAGATTGTCAACTTAAGTAAGAAAATATTCATTTTCCAATTTTTTGAGGATAAATAGATTTACGTCAATTAAATAGCATTATGTTTTTTTATATAAAAAGAGTTTTAAGTTTATCAACTTAGAGTCACGATAAAAATTATATTTTTTTTAAAAAAAATCAATTATATCTATTTTTTTGGAAAAAATTGTCTAATTTTTAATTTTCTTTGATATTTTATGGCAACGTATTTTTCAATATTTTTTTTATTAATATCTAAAATGCTAAAAATTCAATTTTATGATTTATCACATTTTTCTCCATAAAATAATTTAAATGTTTATCGATAAAAATTTAGTTTATGAAGAAATATTTTTTGGGGGGTTAATGGAAAAACTATAAATAACGAAAATAATTTGAACTATGGTGTAAAAAAATTGTAAGATGTATTTTTTTATAGCAATAATTAGATAAATTTAAATAGTAATTTACTCATGATTAAGGTTTTTGATTAATTAAAAATATGCACCATTAATATTTAAATACTGCCATTATATATGACTATTTTGGTCTCGCAAGAAAATTTTTTATAATTTTTATTAAGAAGTAGATTTCTAGATTTTTTCTAACCGCGGAAATACTATTTCTGCTTCTATCTAAAAATAGTTTTACTTTTTAGTCAAAAACCTTATTTTTTCAAAATAAATATATTTTACTCAAAATAAATGATTTTCGTAAATAATTTTTGGTTTCTAACAATAATACCAAATTTCGGCATGTATTATTAGTTTCATCTCTGAATTATTGATCATTTTGGTAATATATTCTTGTATAACTAATTGAATTTTAATATACCCCGATCTTGCAACATGCGTGAAATATACCCCCCTAAATTCCCACTAAGATTAGAGATCTTTTAAACATTTCTCTCATTTTTTATTAAGAGTCTCATGCTCCTACGAGGATTTGAGGTCACTTAGAGCCCGTTTGGATAGACTTAAAAAAAATAGCTTTTAAAAAATACTTTTGAAAGTGTTGAAACTTATTTTTAAAATAAGTAGTTATTTGTTTAGATAAAAGTGTTGAAGTTAAAAAAAATTGTCGATGTGTTAGGCAAATAAGTGCTTGTAAACATTTTTTTTAATCAAAATGTCTGAAATACCCTTAAAAGCTGTTAACATGATAAAAGTTAATTAATTTAAGGTTTTTCTACTTAAAAAAAAGAAATAAAATTAATTGATCTTTTAGGGATAATACTCAAGTCTCAACCTATGCCCAAAATCCCAAAGACACACTTATACTATACTAAGTTCCTATTAACCCCTGAACTTATTTTATAAGTAGTTTTCTACGCTTTTTCAGCCTACGTGGCACTAGTTTGAAAAAAAAGGTCAACCATCATTGGACCCACAAGATAGTGTCACGTAGGCCGAAAAGGGGCAGAAAATTATTTAAAAAATAAGTTCAGGGGGTAATAGGACCTTAGTATAGTATAAGGACTCGTTTGGATGGGCTTAATAAAAGCAGCTTTAAAAAAACAATTTTGAAAGTGCTAAAACTTATTTTTAAAATAAGCAGTTATACGTTTGGATAAAAGTTGTTGATGTGTTTGACAAAGAAGTGCTGATAAACAGCTTTTTAAATCAAAATGTCTGAAACACCGTTAAAAGTTGTTAACATAATAAAAGTTAATTAATTTATATTTTACAGCCATAAATAATTATTTCTTGTTATCATTCACATATTTCTTTCGCATCACAAATTATTTATAAGAGAAATATAAACTTATTATAGATTTTAAAGATATATAATTTGAATAGATCAAAGAACGATTTAAGATTTTATTTTAGTTTCATTCATAGGTAATAATAATTGTCTATCATTCACATATTTCTTTATTATCACAAATTATTTATAAGAGGAATATAAATTTTTATTTAAGTTATATGTGCAACTTATTTTACATTTTAATAATATATAATTTGAATAGATCACTTGAAAGATTTAAGATTTTTTTTATTTTCATTTATTAGTAATAGTAATTGTCTATCATCTATACGTGAAAAGGGAAAAATGAAAGAAAGAGATTTTAGGGTTATGTGGATAATTTGGAGATTGTATAAAAATATTAAGGGCAAAAAGGTAAAAATGTGGTCAACTTAAAACAGTTTATAAGCTAAAAAAAAAAAAACCTACCCCATCTTTTAACTTTTGGCTTAAAATAAGTTTTTTTTTCCAAAACTTAAAATAAGTTATTTTAAGTATTGTCAAACAGCTAAATAAGTAAAAAAACCAGCTTTTAAGGTGAGCCAAACAGGCTTTAAGTGTGTCTCTGAGATTTCGAGCATATGTTGAGGGGGTACTTGTGCATTATCCCGATGTTTTACATCCATAAGTAATTATATTTTGCTATCATTCACATATTTCTTTATTATTACAAATTGTTTATAAATAATAATTATAATAATAATAATATATAATAATAATAACAATAATAATAATAATAATTATAATAATAATAATAAATAAATAAATAAGATAAATAATAATAATAATAATAAATATAACATTAATAATAATAATATATAATAATAATAACAAATAATAATAAAATAATGTGAAAATAATAATAATAATAGTAAAATAATATGAAAATAATAATAATAATAATAATTAGATATAAATAATAATAATTAAATATAAATAATGATAATAATAATAATAATATAATAATAATAAATAAATAATAATAACGATAACAATAATAATAATAATAATAAAAGAATTAAGGGTAAAAAAGTAATATACACGGTCAACATAAAATGACTTTTAAGTTGAAAAATAAAAAGCATACCTCACTTAGGGCCCGTTTGGATGAGCTTAATAAAAGCAGTTTTAAAAAAATAATTTTGAAAGTGCTGAAATTTATTTTTAAAATAAGCAGTTATGCGTTTAGATAAAAGTGCTGAAGTTAAAAAAAAGTTGTTGATGTGTTCGACAAATATGTGCTGATAAACAACTTTTTAAATCAAAATGTATGAAATACCCTTAAAGGATGTTAACATAATAAAAGTTAATTAATTTATAATTTACAGTCATAAATAATTATATTTTGCTATCATTCACATATATCTTTCTCATCACAAATTATTTATAAGAGGAATATAAACTTATGTATCATTCACATAGATCAAAGAACGATTTAAGATTTTATTTTAGTTTCATCCATAGGTAATAATAATAGTTTATCATTCACATATTTCTTTATTATCACAAATTATTTATAAGAGAAATATAAATTTTTATTTAAGTTATATGTGCAACTTATTTTACATTTTAATAATATATAATTTGAATAGATCACTTGAAAGATTTAAGATTTATTTTTTTCATTCATTAATAATAGTAATTGTCTATCATCCACACGTGAAAAGGGAAAAATGGAAAAAAGAGATGTTAAGGTTATGTGAGTAATTTGGAGATTGTATAAAAATATTAAGGGCAAAAAGGTAAAAATGTGATTAACTTAAAACAACTTATAAGCTAAAAAAAAAAGAATGCACCCCTACCCAACTTTTAATTTTTGGCTTAAAATAAGTTTTTTTTTAACTTAAAATAAGTTATTTTGAGTATTGCCAAACAATTAAATAAGTCAAAAATAAGCTTTTAAGTCAGTTTGACCAGCTTTTAAGCTGAGCCAAACAGACTTTTAATTTTTAGCTTTTGGCTTAAAATAAGTTATTTTTGACTTAAAATAAGCTACTTTGCTATGTGCCAAACACTCTAATAAGTCAAAAAACTTATTATGTTTGCTTGTGACTCTTAAGTTAGTTTCACAAGCTTTTAAGTTCATCCAAACAGACTCTTATTATGTTATGTGACAGAATGGGGTGTACGGGGGTTTATTGGTGATGTATCTAATTCTAACATTTTTTCATGATTTAATGACATACTTAAGACTATAAAATTTAAATTATAAAAGATTGAAATTAAAAGCTGAAATAAAATTTAAAAATACTAATATTTATGTGTCCAATTTAACAATTTCACAATTTATAAGTTTTTTTAAAAAATTATTTCAACTTAAATAAAATTAGGGATAATACACAAGTACCCCCTCAACCTATACTCGAAATCTCAGAGACACACTTATGCTATACTAAGGTCATATTACCCCTGAACTTATTTTATTAATAATTGTTTACCTTTTTTAGGCCTACGTGACACTATTTTGTGGGCCCAACGATGATTGACTTTTTTTAAGCTAGTGCCACGTAGGCTGAAAAGGGGTAAAAAATTACTTATAAAATAAGTTCAGGAGATAATAAGAGCCTGTTTGGCTCAGCTTAAAAGCTGGTCAAACTGACTTAAAAGCTGATTTTTGACTTATTTAGCTGATTGGCAATACTCAAAATAACTTATTTTAAGTTAAAAAAACTTATTTTAAGCCAAAAGTTAAAAGCTAGGGTAAGGGTGCTTTTTTTTTTAGCTTATTATCTGTTTTAAGTTGACTACATTTTTATTTTTTTGCTCTTAATATTTTTATACAATCTCCAAATTACCCATATAACCCTAACATTTCTTTCTTCCATTTTTCCTTTTTTCACGTTTGACATAACAACAACTTCAGTACTTTTATCCAAACACATAACTGCTTATTTTAAAAATAAGTTTCAACACTTTTAAAAGTACTTTCTAAAAGCTGATTTTATTAAACCCATCCAAACGGGCCCTAAGACTGTAATATACTATAAATGTGTCTCTAGAGTTTCAGACATATATTGAGAGATATTTGTGCATTTTTCATAAAATTACAAGATTTAATGACACTTAAATATTAATAGTACTTCAAAACATATTATTCTCTTCGTCCACTTTTGTTATATTTCTCTTTTCAAACTATAAAAATTTTAATTAATATTTTATGATATTTTTTTTATTAATATGTAAAATGTTATAATTTTATAATATTTTTATATCACTTTTAAATATTTAATTTAATTTAAAATATCAAATTAATATAATTTTATTTAATTTTAAAAAATAATCAAATTTGAAAAGGCAACTGAAATGAAAGGAAAAGACGGTACGACAGATTTCAGTCCAGCAGGCGCAGTAAAAATGAATTGACGCAGTAATTATCCCTGATTTAGCACATTTTACCATAATCTTTTTATTCCTTTTTGGCAAAATACAATTCTTTTTATAAATGCTTCACATTGGGAAAAGTTTGAAGTTATGTTTCTGATTTTCTTTATATATTATATATTTTTTTAATCATCATAAAAATGTCATACCTCACTAATATTAAGATAGAATAAAATATTGTTATATTATTAAAATAAGTAATAAGAATTTTTTTTTTGTTAATCTATGTGATATTTTTTAATCCGCTTAAAAATCGTTATATTTCTGTCATTAAAATAATTTAATCTTAAATTTTTTGTAATCTCCCTTTTTTTCATATTGTCCATCACGCATTACTAGATTAGTTCCACCCTGTCCGAAGTATTTTCATTAATCTCTCAGATTACAAATGATCTTTTCTTTCATTTTATTTAGAATTTTTCTAAGTTAGACTTAAAAGATAAATTGTTTTGGTTATAATTTTTACAAATAATATTTAGCTGTTTAAATATATTTTTCATAAAAAAACATAAATTATAATTTAAATATGATAATTTTTATAAAAGTAAATTTTTAAAAAGATACATAGTAAAAATGTAATTTTAGATGTTTTTATATTCTAAATATTATATTTATCTTTTCACAGTTAAATATTTTCTTTATCTCAATTAATATGATCAACTTTTATTTTTAGTCAATATTAAATAAATTGACATATTTCTTTATTTAGAAACATTTTTAATTTTAAAATTTTATTTATAAATAAAATAATTTATAAGTATATAAATATCTAACTTATTTTGAAATACAAAAATTTGATTTTTTTTTATATTTCTTTAAACTCTACATATTTTTCTTCAAATCAAATCAAATGAGATGTTGGTAAAAATAGTTTCCAAATAAAATGATTTTTTTCCTAAAACGTGAAAAAGTTCTTGTCTCAAACGTGTCCAACGAATCCCATTATCAAATCAAAAACGAGAAATAGAACGCCACTGTTTTTGCTATGTCATATAAAAAAATTATATTATATTTAATATGATATTTGATATGTATTTTAAATGTTTTATTTTATATTTTAAAAATTACATAAACATTGAGTATAAAATTACATAAACATTGAATACTTTATTGAAGTATATACAGTCACATAATAATATACATATATATTATTAAAATATTACACAGATATGCAGCTTAATAGAATAAATCAGACGTTTAGAAGTTGAAGCTGCAACTACTCTGTTTTGATGAAAATGTATTTTAAGTGTATTAATTAACAAAATGAATTGTCCGTAGTTTTTTTTAAATATAAATTTGTATATATGTAATGTGTTAGCAAGAAGTCCTTTGTTAATATAGATAAACATGATTTTTAATATGATTTCAACAAGTAATTATGTCGTTTAATTTTGGAATGTCTACAAATAGACATTTAAACTTGTATAAAATTGAACAAGTTGAAATACTTATTGTAAATGACATAATATTGAATACAATACTGTAATATAGGATAAAATGTCTACTGTTCAATTTTATACAAATTTAAATATTTATTTATATACGCTCTAAATTAAAAATCACAATTAATAATTAACACTAAATTAAGGATCATTTTTATGTGTTATGCCTTTATTTAATTATAAAAATCATAATATTTTATTATAATATATATTAATTATCGAAAAATTAAATAAACCATAATAACCAATTTACATACCATTAAATATCAAAAAAAAAATAATTCAAAATATCAAACTACATCAAATTAAATTAATATGGTAAAAATTTACTTGCATAATTTTAGAAATCAAATACTGCACCGCACCACGCGCTACTGCCGCTTTTTCTGCTCACATTAAAATTACAGCTTTTGCTACACTTCTGAAAATATAACAGAGAAGAGGAAGCAAAAAGTCTTTCTTGGTTTGAGATAAAAGAAAAAATGGCAGCAAGTAAGTTGTCAATAGCCGCAAAGGAAAGATGGAGGAAGAGAAAAGCCGACATGGAAGTAAGCCACAATGAGGTATCTATTTTGTGCCCTTGTTTTTACGCAACAATTTTTCAAACTCTTTACCTATTTTTCTACCGTTTCTCGTTTTCTGAAGTTTTTTTTTTTTGTGTGTGTATTTAAAGGAAGACCAGAATATTCAAAAGGCATCTTTAGCATCCCAGAATGAGGTATGATCATTAACGAAATGAACTGCATGTATTTTGATTTTGCGGAAGAAGTTGAGCATAACAGATTGTTGATAATGCGGGTATCTCTGTTTTTTTGTGTGGTTATGGAAAAAAGATGAGTTTTTTTTATGCTCCTTAGCTACATCTCCGATTCTGTTTTTTTTTTTCATTTGGTGTTCGAAGCCCACATTGAAGTTCGGACTAAATTCGAATTGAGGGCCCATTTGAAGGTGGCACTCTAGACAAGATTTTCACTCGGTTAAGAGTGAAGCGCTCTTTTGGTTAAAAGTGAAGCACTCGCTAATATGTCGGCTTCATTTGATACTTACAGTGTGCATATAGTAGTTGTTAATTGACCTTGCATGTTAAACCTATTCCTAAATGCCTCCTTCTTTAAGGCCTGACATAGATTTATTTATTTTCTTATTCGTTTTCTACTTTGGATAAGCTGTACTATAGAGATACATTATATCTTGAGACTCATTGAATGTCTTGCTCATGTTCACGGGTGGCTGAGGGTCCAAGTCACTCTTTAGTGACAACTGATAACGTGCAAAGTAAAGGTCCTCAATTTGTAGCCTTTACCTCAAAGAGGGAAGTATCAAAGGGCAATAACATGATTGTTAGGCGATCCAATCGACTTAGAAGCTTGGGGTTCTTCGGGAAAAGACAAGGGAAGGAACCTGTTCAGCATATCGATATTACCGACTCTGATGGAGATGATGAGCTGCATGTTGAGCCAATCAGTCTTAAACCAATCAGGGGTGTGAGTAGCACAGAAATTGAAGTTGATTTTCCGGTCCACACTGTAAGGATATCTCTTGTTTTTGATGTTTTACTTATTGTATCTTGCTATGCCTGGAATTTTTCCTTAGTGCTCATACTCTATATATAACCTAGCAAAGATTTATGTATTTGCTTATTCATTTCCCTCAATGGACAAGCTGGATTATAGAAGTACATGATACTTCTGCCCCTTGAGTTTACTGATTGCAATGTCTCGATAATGTTTAACAGGCTGATGGTCCAACAAACTCTGCATTCACTAACGCGCAAAGTAAAGTTTCTCGAGCATTTTCTTCAAAGAGGAAAACATTGAAGGCCAATAACATGATTGTTAGACAACCTGGTCAGCGTGAAAGTTTAGGGTCATTTGGGAAAAGACAGGGGGAAGATCTTCATCACGTTGATCCTACTGACTGTGATAGAGACACAGAGCTGCATGTAGAGCCAATTTGTCCTGAACCAATCCTGAATGTGAGTAGCTCAGAAATGATAGTTGATCATTTGGTCCAGACTGTAAGTGTCTCTTGTGTTGTCATTTTACTTGCTTTTCTTCTTTAATCTTGCTATGCCTGAAGCTTGTAGCTTTAATTACTTAACAGAGATGCAAAAGGCCCTTTCCAAGTGAAGCTATGCCAACAAACCTCAACTACGAAATTCTGTATACTAACTCAGTGAAAAAGGTAGTCTGTCTGTCTCTATTCATTTTGTGGTAAAATTTTCAAATCTTATCAGGATGATATTTATCGCTATCTAGATCGAGGCCTTGACGGAGGAAAACTATCAACAAGCCCAGAAATTACACTACATGTTTGGAAAAGTCAAGATAGTAAGTGATATTCCTTATACTGGATGTATTCTGATTTATTACCTTGTGGATGTTATTCTGTTCCTGGTATGAAATCACCATCTGCTCGCTAATGTCCTTAGCTATTCTTGGTGAAGTATATTACTGGAGTTGTGTGAAAGACGAATTTGAATGTATCCAATTTTTTTGGAGGAACTCCGAGAATAAACGTTTATCAAGAGCAGAACTTGTAAGTGGCATCATAGATCCATTTTGATCCTTTGAACATTTATTAACAGCTTTCTCAAGCTTGGTCTCATTGCCAACTTTGCTTTTGTGTTCTCTATTCCTCTATTGAACTGTCGTGGTCCCCAGATAGTGGCTAATGTTTTGAAGACACTGCATGGTCTTTCAAACCCTTTGTTAGCTTGTTTTTTTACAAAATACGTAGGTTGGTACTTCTACTGTACCAAAGATCAGCATTATTGACTGGTGATCGGCAGGATGGCCATTACTATATTTGACTCTTCATTTTCTTTTCGTGGTATGACATATGATTTGACGATAATTGCAGATTTTATTTTTCAATTTGTCAAAAATTGGAATTATCCACCTAAAGACTGAATTCATTTTCAAATCATATACATTAGTAGTTTTTACTGCTCTTTGTTACAATTTAACATGTATCATTGAGAGTCGTCACATTTCTTATACCAAGGTCAGGCTGTTAGAGTATTAGTTTATTCTGATGGACTGACATCTTGTTGCCATGCCTAATCGTACTCAAGACTTTACCTATCGTTGCAAATTGTTGGATAATTACTCAAAACTCCCAAGACATATGAGTGTACAACTATTAAGGCCTAGTTTCACACTTACTTATATATTTGTAGATGATGTCTGTTTCGAAATTCTCACTGTTGTACCAAGTTTCCCTGACATTCCCCACGTTTAATTGTTAATCCTTTTTTCATTTGGCAAGATGTAACGACTAATAATCTTGTTTTGCAGTATGAGAATGTGCTTGCCAAGGATATGGTTGCTTTTTCAAATGGTTGGAGATCAACAGGTGCTGTGACGAACTTATCTGATGGAACAGTCGAACATCATCCAGAGGCGGCTCCTGCACTAAACTCTGCCCATGCACCCAAACCGCCTCCTGTAAAGAGAAAGCACAGTGTTAAGAGGATGAAGAAAAACCAGTAGGAAGTGCGCTCATCCTTGTGGAAGGAGATTTTTGTTTGTTATGACTAGTCGCCTTCAACAGATCCAAAGGCGTAAGCTATATATCTTTTGCTCTATATGGTTTTAGTAAAATGTTATGTCTGGTGAAACTTTCTTGTTTTTGCTCCATGTTTTCTCCTGCAATCTTGGATGCATGTATGTAAGTATGCAAAAGCTAACTTGAAAGATTTTTGCTTTGTCCTCTTTCCAGAAAATGTTGTTACTACTTCTATTTACTAGTGACACTGGAACCAGATGAAATTAAGTGATGTGTGCACACCCTTTTGTTTCCATTGATGATGTGTTCATCTTTTTTTGCAAAATGGTGAAGCCTGCTAGATTAGTGCCCTTTCTATTTTAGGGGAGGAGGGAGACTCGTATTTTATGGGTTCGAACGAGACCCGTAGGTTTGGTCCAAACTTTGTATTTATCTTAATATATCCTCAGTCTTAAATCCTTACTTTGCCCCAACTTCTACATACTAATAGAAAAACAACTTGCTGCATTATACATAAATTTTCAATTAATTGAGGTATGGCTTCATTTTTATTTGACATAAAACAAATTTTTTTTTGAATATTTTGTGTTATATTAAATAGAATTGGTATGTAGAGGTTTAGCGACAAAATTATTCAGTTTGTATTTATTTACAAGAAAAAAGTGGATAAGTAAAGATAATTATTTGTTCTGAAAACAAAGACAACGATTCGGTATGGTTTGCAAAAGTGAGTTGTGTGTTGTGACTTAGGGCGAAGATAGAGCTAGTCGAGTTGAATATGAGTTGATAAAAAAATGAGTTAAATAAAATGTGTAAGTTACTCTACTTGATTCATATTTTTAATAAAAATGAGTTACCAATAGATAATACAGATAATTATATTTACCAATATTATACTAGAGATTTTGTTAAAAGCTTTTAAAAAAATTATCACTTCACTCGACCCCATCCCCTACCAGCCCCCCTTCACACCACATCCAAAAAAAAAAAAAATTAAAAATTTTTTTTAAAAAAAATCTCACTACACCACCCCTCGCCACAACGCCTACCCCCCCTACCAGAACCCCTCCTCAACACCCCATTCCAAAAAAAAAATTAAACAATTTTTTTTAATTCTTTTTGAAAAATACCACCCCCTACAAGCCCCCCCCCCCCCCCCCCCACCCTCCACACTCCATCAAAAGAAAATTAACAAAAATTTAAAAAAGGATTACCAATACACCCCCTTACCAACCCCCCCACCCCCACACTCCTACCACCCCTATCCCAAAATTAAAAAAAAGTTTTTTTTTAATAGATTTCTTTTTCTAAAAAAGAATTCCTTACTATTCAATCCTTTATCACTTTTTTTTGTTTGCTTTTACTCATTTTATCCATTTAATTACACACTTTTAAATGAGTAATATAAATATTACTTGTTTTTATCCATTTTTAGATGAGTTGGATACCCAGTCCATTTAAAATGAATAACATAAATGGACATCCATATCGTTTACCCATTTTGTCACCCCTAGTTGTGACTATTAGACCATCTTCAATCCCACTCTATTTTATCCTCTATTCTCTATATTTTAGAGAGTAAAATAGAGATTGACCTCTCCAACCGTCCTCCAATTCACTCTTTATTCTCCATATATATAGAGTTGAATAGTATTTCTCTAAACACTTTCTATTTTGCTTTTTTAATATTTTATTATTGTTTCTATTATTTGTAATTTACATATTATTTTTCATATATGACTAAATTAAATTCTAAGATTTATGATTTTTTTGAATGTAAATGATATTTTAAAAATATATATTATTTAATATATACTATTTCATTCATAATAATAATATTTTAATTTTTTTGTCAATTTAATATAATTTGATTTTATTATTAATTTTCACTATAGAGAATGCACAATTTTAAATGGTCTACAATCGTTCAAAATATTCGTAATCCACGTTCTCAAAAGAAGTAATATTACACGATAAAATAATAATCAAGCTGAAAAGATGTTGAACGTACATTCAAAGGTTTGCAATCACATTTTTGCAATTATTCTAGGACAATCGCGTTTTGGAAAAAGAAAATTCTACATGATATAGTTGCTACATGTAATATATTGCATAACATGATAATCGAGGATGAACATAATCTTAATGCACCAATTTAAGATATTGTAAAGGCTCCAGCTGCAACGACAAAAATGGTGTAGATAAAAATTTTTATTTGAATATTTTTTTAGCTAGACATAATAAAAATTACGAAAAAATGCTCATTTTGAATTTCAAAATGCGTTAATAGAGAATTTATGTGAGCAACATAATAGTCTTGAAAGTTAGTATTTATGTAATTCTTGTATAATCATATTTCATTAATGATTTCACTTTTATTTGAATGGTTCATTAATTTGTGTATATATATATTTTTTTAATTTATGTTATTTAAGAATTTTGGATAAAATATTATTTTATATTAAAAAAGAATTTGAAAAAAATAATAGTACATGAATATTTTATCAAAGTGATTATTTTGAAAAAAGATGAAGGAATTTATATTATGAAATATGACAATAAGAATGAAATAGAAATAATAATATAATATTAAGGAGAAAATCTTTTTTTAGAAGTCTAAAATAGAAAATTGAGTTAAAGTTGGTTATCTGAAAAAATAGAAAACTTTAAATTTGGAGAGTGAAATAGAATATAATGGAGAGTGAAATAGAAAATAGGATTGAAGATGAATTCAAAATAAATGTCCGCTAGCACGTCGATCGGTTAATTCAATAAAATCGGAAGCCCTTAGTTAGCATAAACTTTTTTATTTTTGGATTGCTACTTAGTAAATGTTACACTTTTATCCTCGAACTCATCTAACATGCTAGCACCAATTTCTTAATTTTTGTGTTCCATCCATTCCATCCTAATTGCAAATTATTAAGGTTTATACAATTTCGTCTATTTCACATAATTGATTGAACTTTTTGCCTTCATTAAAAGTTTCTCTTTTAGACAAATTATTTTTTCACCTTTTTCTTCAAATTATTATTTAATTTATCTTCATATCATCATATAATATATATATATATGGCAAAGACTCCTAAAACACATTGGAATGAAAATTATTGTTCCTAAATATATAAGAGGTTTAGGCCTCATTTGTTAACACTTAGTGAAGCTCTAAATCTTAATCATTTAGATTCAGTCCAGTAAGTACGTTTAGTTTTTAGTTTTGAATCTTAATCATTCAGATTTCATTTGTTTTTTTTTTTAAAAAACTCTTAATGGATCTTAATGAATGAGATCTATAGCAGAGTATTATTCAGATTGTATTAAAAAAATAAACGTTCTTTTATTAAAAAAGTATCTCTTCTTACTTGCTTCTCTACCGGGCAAGTTTCAAGTTTCTTTCTCTCACTTTCCAATCAAATATCATTTTTTTTCTTTTAGATAAGTACGTGTTCATATTCTTTTACAAATCCTTTTAATGTATGTAATATTCTTGAGTGAATTGATATTTATGAATGACTCTTCTTGTTACAATTAGTTCATTTTGTAAAATTATTTGAAAGAACTTATCATTGTTTCTTGAAAAAAAATTGTTGAAGAAAACAAATATATCAATTTTTTGATTTTCTAGGTGGTGTTCATAGTCTTATTCTTGAAATAATTTTTTGAAAGAAGTTATCATGAGTTTGGATTATTATTATTTTTATTGATATAGTGTTTAATTCCTATTTTTATATAAAAAAAACAAAGAACTATTCACCTTCATATTGAAAACAAACAATCTTAATGATTCAGTGTTTAGACTTAAAAATCACATTTCAATATTCAGATGTGTATTCAGAATCTAACAACTTAATCATAATGCATATCTTAATGTTTAGATGTATATTCAAATTTACACGTCTTAATCTTAATAAAATAAAACAAATGAGGTGTTAGGTTTTTTTTAAAGAAAAAAAACTTTCCTCTCATAAAATATTATGAAAATTAATAAGTTTTTTTTTTATTACTTTTATTTCAAAATATTATGAAAATTAATAAGTTCTTTTTATTACTTTTCTTTCGACAGTTTGGTGTGGCATTATAGCCCTTTCAATTCTATATAGGTTCATACATGAGATAAGGTTGTGTATTGGTCTGTTCAGTTTAATTTGGATTTTATCGGTTTTACTTATTGGTTATTGGTTTGTAATTATGCTAAATCGTTATGAAATTGTTAAGATATTTGATTTATCGGTTAGTGATCATTATCGATTTGATTAAGTTATCAGGTTAACCATTAATTGTTCACATAATTTTTATTGAGAATTACTAATGGACTAATCACTAATTATGGTCTGGTGGACCCTTATACTTGTATCAGTTTATATTCTGAATCCTTCTACTTATCTATTTGTCATTTGGACCCTTAGACTCAATAAAACACAATATATCCGACCATTCTGACCATTGACCATACTTATGTGGCTTTAAGATGGCTGAGTTGGCGAAAGTGTGTGATTTCACACTCCTTAAGGCGAGCGAATGACATTTTTGGGTTAAAAAAATTAAAATTATATAATAAATAAATTTTAAAAAAATAATTAATTAAAAATTCCTTCTTCTTCACCAAATATCCCATCCTTTTCACCATTTTCATCCAAAGTCTATGAAAAAGCCATCACCACTGTTGTCGCCTTTTTGCCGGCGAAATCAATAAACTCTCTCCCTCACCTGTCTACATCTCCACTGCACACCATCACCATTTTCCTTTCCTCCTCCAACCTTCACAAAATCAACAACTTAAGTCACCTCACCACCAAATCTGACCGAAAAACCTCTTCACCGCCATCACTTCGCACCCTCACCACCTCGTTCTTCTCTACATTGATCGGAGCCGACTCTCTCTCCCTTACTCCATTGTGAAATAGTGGTCTCCGGCGATTGTGATTTAGTGCTCCGATGAATACTACCAATGCCGCTTTCTGTCGGCAGTAAATCAATGGCCTCAAGTTATACCCAAGATTTGGTAAGTTGATGTTAATAGATTCTGAAGAAGGAAAGAAAAAGATTGTGTTTGGGATGAAAATGACTGAAAATGATTATGAAGAATGGGAAAAAATAAAATTTCTCCATGGATTTTGGCAGTGAATTGGGAAATCGGATGTATGGAGGTTTCATCTTTTTCCATTATAGCTCACCAAGATCTTCATCACTTTTTCTATCATTAAACAACCATATCAATAGATCAAACAAAACACATAAAAACATATGAATATGCAAAACATGAAATTGGAGTAATGAAGTTGAAGAAAAAGTTGAATAGAAAATGGTGAAATAATACTCTAAAAAATAAATTAAGATTTTATCATTTAATTTTTTTATTAAATAATTTCAATTAATAATTTTTTTAAAAATAGTTATGAAATAATTATGACATGACATTAATATATCTGACGTGAATATGACATGTCATTTATGTGAAGGAGAGTGAGCTACACACATGGTCATAGGGGTTTAAAAATCTCAGGTTCAGGGGTCCAGATGACAAAAGGTTTAGTAGGAGTATCCAGAATACAAACTGATACAAGTACAAGGGTGCACCAGACCATTCCGCCTTAACAATATGTAGTAGTCAGTAATCACTGATGAAGTTTTCCTGTTAATCTATTATTACCTAAAACACTTAGTAAAACTTCATATTAACCTGGACAAAGATATCAATATTCCTAAACTGGCAAACTCAAAAAGATTCCTCGTGACAACCAAGCTAATTTCAATATGAACTATAAAGAGAAATCATTAAAGTACTACTAACGAAAACTATTAATGATCATGAGACCATTACTAATTTAAAAAAATTCATTTCAGATTGGAGTATTGCAATATTGTAGGCATATCTCATTGACTCACTCACTATAATGAAAAGATAAAAACAAAGACTTAAAGTAAGGAAATAAATCAGTGATGTCGCAACTTTGAAATATTATTGTGAAATTTGAGTGTCAACTATAAAGTCACAGTAAAGAGTCTGAAGACTGAAGTGTAAACCCTAAAGGCTAAGGGGGCGTTTGGTAGGATATATTAAAAGAAATAATCCTTGTATTAGATGTGGTATAATTTAATATTGTGTTTGGTAGGAATGTGAGCCTATGTATAACTAATCCATGGATTAGTTAATACATCCTACATGGTATTATGTGATGTATTACTAATACCTTCCATTTGGAGGTATTAACTCTAATACCATGGGACTATTCTAGGTAAAGACAAAAATACCCCTCAAATCCTTTTAATATTTTATTTATTTTTTTGATTTTATATTTTATATTTTATATTTATACTAATAAAGTTATTTAAATAAATTAGCTTACAAATTTTATTATTTATATATAATTTTTTGTTTTTAAAATATGAATTACGTAATCTATTTATTATTAATATAAAATATTATAATCCGACTAATATGTTTATGTTGATGTATGAATTTAAGAACAATTCATAAGTAAAATATTGTCTCTTAATGAAAGTTCATTAAACATTACACAAGTAGTCTAAAACAAGAGTGTGTGTGTATATATATATACACGCACATCTCGAGTATAAAAATAGTTTAATTTATTTTTCTATATTTATTTTATTTTATGATAAAGAGTTTTTTAAAATTTATTGATACAAAACAAAGTTCAATAAATTTTCTCTATAATCATTATAGTTGTGTGACCTTTTGAGTTATTAACTTTAATTTATTAAGATGACAATTATTTACTCTCAAATAATTTAAGTGAGAAAATAGTGAACACGACAATAAAAATTTTATTCTCCTAACTAGTTAAAAATGTCATAAAAAAGTAATATTCTCCATTAATTATCTACTTTGACTCAATTACATGAAATACAAAATCTCATAATAACTCTAGGGTATAATTGGAAAGTTTTTTTTAAAAAAACTTTTAAACCACACACAAAATTAGATAAGAAACAATGAACCAAACACTTGATAAAAATAATCCATGCATTAATAATCTCTGCATTGCTAATCTCTGCATTGCTAATCCCTGTATTGCTAATCCCTGCATTGTTAATCCCTGCATTATTCATTTTTTTACCAAACGACCCCTAAGTGCTTAAAGCCCTAAGTAATATAAATCTAATTAATTAAACTTTTTATCAAGTTATCAGGACACTTGATTAGAAATATGATCAAATCGAGACCCTAATTGATAAGCCGTCAAAAGTTTATAGTAAATTGAGACCCGAACCATTAAGTCATTAACCTGAATTATTGATCCAGTAACTGAATTATCAATTTGGATTATCGATTTTGATTCAATTTTAATCAGCCCTAATGTGAGACACTTGAAATATTATAAATATAGTTAAATAATAATTTAAGTAAAATAATTTATACTTGTAAAATGCATACATTGAAATGATTGACATTTTATTATCATTTTATTTGGGTTATACATCTTAAATATTTACTTATTTGTAAGACAAAACTTCTAAATTTAATTTTTGAAAATTGACTAAAATTTAGTTTATTGAATCTTTCCTTATTTAAATTAAGTTCTAATACTGTAATACTTTAAAATCAATTACAATTTTAAGAATTTAAGAAAAAATTTAGCCGTACCGGATATACATCAAATTAATGTAATTTTCATTGTGTAAAATTAACATCCCACACACATTTAAGAAGACAAATATCAAGTTGTAATCGTACTCTTCAAAAATAAACTACTTATAGCATATTATTATCATCTTATAGCACATCAATTAATAATATATTAATTAAAAAAATAAAAATAAACTATTTATAGCATATTATTATCAAGTTATATCATATTAACTAATAATATATTAATAAAAAAAATTATTTTATTATTTAACTAATAATTATTTTGTTTAAATAATTAGTTTCATTTATTCACTTACTTTTTATCAACAAAACCTTTTAAATTATTATTGATTAATCAATTACCTTTTAAAGTTTTTAATATAAATAATATATTATTAAATATTAATCAATTACCTTTTAATGTTTTTAATATACATAATAAATTATTATTTATTAAATATTAATTAAACTTCATATTATATAGTTACCTTTTTTTTAAAAATCTAAAAATTAGGGATTTGATTTTAATTAATTTCATATTATATGGTTACCCAGTAACCACCCACCCACATATCAACCAATACTCTTTTATCTTCCCCCATACACTCAACCTCTCCCCTTTTTACACCCTTCTCTTTCTACCATATTAATTTTGCAAGTCTTTTTTCACGTTTCTCTCTCTATTAATCAATTAAAGGCAGCACACGTCTCTCTCTATTAATTAATTAAATACAGCACGCCTAATTTCTCTGTCATATTAAATCTGAGCATATATATTCGCACGCTTAATGTCATCTTCAAGTACAATTCCTTACAAGCTTTAAACTTATTTCCCAAAATCAGATTAAGCTTAAAATCCTTATTCAACTACATCTCTATCAATCTTCCACAAAATTAAGTTTTTTATTTTTCGACATCGAATTCGCAATATTGCATGATTTTCGGAAAACATCGTGTTGTATAGATTTTTAATATAAATAATAAATTATTATTTATTAAATATTAATTAAACTTCATATTATATAGTTATCTTTTATAAAACAAAATCTAAAAATTAGGGGTTTGATTTTAATTAATTTCATATTATATGGTTATCCAATAACTATCCACCCCCATATCAACCAATACTCTTTTATCTTCCCCCAATACACTCAACCTCTCCCCTATTTACACTCTTCTCTTTCTACCATACTAATTTTGCACGCCCTTTTTCACGTTTCTCTCTCTATTAATTAAAGACAGCACACGTTTCTCTCTCTATTAATTAATTAAGGACAACATGCCTAATTTCTCTGTCATATTAAATCTGAGCTTACATATTCGCAGGCTTAATGTCATCTTCAAGTACAAACCCTTTCAAGCCTTAAACTTATTTTTCAAAATCAGATTAATCTTAAAATCCTTATTCAACTACATCTCTATCAATCTTCCACAGTTTTTTTATTTTTCAACCATCAAATTCGCAATATTGCATTATTTTCAGAAAAAATCGTGTTGTATAGATCATCAAACATGTTTATTTTCTTAAAGTTTTTATTCTTTCATTGATTCTTTTGTCAAATTATTTAATTTTTATATGTTGTTGCTTGATTTTAGGAGAAATTTACGTTGTATATATAATGCAGATTTCTTCAAGTTTTATATTTGTTCATGTCAAATTCTTTAATATTTATTTATCAATAAATATTTAGGATCTAAGTTGTTGAATACAATGTCTAAACCAAATGCCCTATGGAGATTCACAAGAGGTACAAACTATACCAGTAACTTCATGGTTGATATACCATCTTTTGATCTATGTATAACTCAAATTCAATTGCAAATCTCAGGCTATACAACTGCGATGGAATTAGAGAAGAAGTCGAATGATGAACTAGTAAGGTCTAGTCCTTCTAAAAGGAAAGTAGTGTCAACGGTGAAAGCAATCGAAAAAAAATGTTACAAGAGGAGGAAAGTAAAAATTTTTGTCCCGGACATGATTGGAGAACCGGTTGTTAATGAAGAACAAGACGAAATGAGTGAAGAATCACATAGTTCATCAATTTTTTTTCTTCTTCGTCTTCTTGGTGTGTGAAACCAAGAAATGATTTTGACTTGTTCACAAAAATCCAGCAGTAAAGATCTTGTAACACTCATGTCTGCATGTTGTACAAGATATATTTAACTATATATGTCATAATATATTAATTGTTGTATTTAATGGTAGTATGCTTAAATGAATATTTGCACTTTATTAAATGTGTATGATTTTTGTATAAATTTCGATTGCAATATGCAAAAATATATGAACATGGTATGAAAAATGTATAAATATTGTATAAATTATGAATGTCATATTAAACTTTGATATATGTAACAGAAACAAATGGTATATATATGAACATTGTCTGAATACTATATAAACATTTTATGAATGACAATAGAGTTCAATGTATATAATGTATAAACATTGTATGAATTATGAATCCCATATTGAACTTGGATATATGTTAGCAGAAACAAATGGTACATATATGAACATTGTATGAACACTGTATGAACATTGTATAAATATTATATGAACATTTTATGAATGACAGTATAGTTCAATGTATATTTATAATGTATAAACATTGTATGAATTATGAATGTCATATAGAACTTTGACATATGTAACACAAACAAATGATATATATATGACAATTTTTTACGAAATCAAACTTTATAAATGTCAATGATAACAACTGCACTCAATAAAACAAAATGTGTTTCTAACATTCAAAACAACACAATAACAAATGTAACATTATGAAATCATTGTTTTTGCATAGGATAATTTGAACACGTCTTTCTATAGTGTCCAACTTGATGACATCTACTGCAAGTCATTTTTGTCCTTTTGAATTTCACGTCAGCAAATCCCTTCCATTTTTCAAGTTTTGGTCTACGCGCTGTACAAAATTAATACAAAACATATATTCTAATTTCATTAGAAACATACACTGTAATTTTGAAAAAAATAACTGGACTTTCATACACAAATGATACAGTTTTCGTATAATCTTCATACACTATTAAAAAAAATTCAGACTTCAACGTTACACAAATTTATAATCAGTTCATATAATTCAAACACACTTCATACATAGTTAATATATCATTCAGTGTCCTATACAATACTCCAATTAAACAAACACAATACATTTTCAATACAAAATTAATATAAAAATATATATTATAATTTAAATATAAACATATATTGTACGCCAAAATTTATCAGGTTACTTAAAAAAAAGAAGTGAAATATGCAACTATGAAAATATTCTTGTGTTTTTAGAAAAAATGACTTATATGTTGAAAGCAATGTGAAAATAATCATGAAATTTTGGAAAGAAGACTACTTGTAACGTTGATCCAAATATGTTTGAAAATGATAATCTGAAAGTATTCTGAAAATTCAAAAATATTTGTTATTATCTGGTTGAGTTTCTTGAGAAATTAATTCAAAAAAATAATATTATTTTAACTAACTAGAGATATTTAAGGCAATGATGATAATTTGAAAATGTTTAATATCCCTAAAAACGTGTTAATCATATATTTAACTTTAATTAAACTACCTAAAAAGTGCAACTATTCATATTAACAAATGTGCTGCATTAAATGTAGCAATAAAGAAACAAAAGTTTCATAATTTGTGTTGTCAGTGTGTTAATTATTAACATTAATTATCCATTATTACTTTATCCCCTTAATTTTTAATTAATTGTTAATAACAACTCTTTTTAATAAATTATAATTAACAATATAATTATTAATAAAATGCTATAGAGTGAGATTTTAAATGCTACACAATGAAATTGAAACTCTAATGCCATAACTTGATAATATTACTATATAAAATGCTATATACAAAATTTACACCATTGTTACATGATTTAATAAAGTAAAATGAACTATAAATTTAAACACATGACATACATGTATTGATTTGGTGTAAACACCGGTGCAAATAAGTTTTACCCATTTATAGAGTATTATTTTCTTAACTAATATTAAATAAGAAATTTAATGCCTTTATTTTCTTTTTGAGGGATCGATTGTATATTAATCAATTGATCATCAAGAAGTTGAAATCCTTCTATATAGAGGTAAAACATGTGTTTTGAACAAGGGGAAGTTCTCTTATCAATAGATATAAATTTGTATTTTGAACGGTTTTATAAATATAAATTATATATTTTGAATAGGACAGAATAAAAAGATATGCTTTACCATGTATATTCATACATGGAATTAGATTTAAAGCCTATATTTTGAACAACAAAAGAAATAGAAAATTATGTTTGCTTTTTCATTATTTTTATCAGGATTCTTTATGTGGTGTTCTCTTGCTAATCCGTTAAGAGATATGTAAAATCTTTTTTTCGATTTTAGAGATAATTATGCTTATTGTGCTTCAAAAAAATCACAACACTTAAGTTTGATCAAGAAGAAGCGATGTGGAAGAATTACAAGGACAATTGTTCTAATAAAATTTGTTGATATTTGTCCAAAAATCTTACTGGTAGATAATAAGTTTTAACTAATTTAATTCAAAGTTTTATACTTTGGTGGATTTAGTCATTTAACTATTTAAAAACTTATCAGTTTTCAAGTATTCAACACTTATTTCCTTTGGTCCCTCAAATATATACTTACCAATTTTAGTCTTTTAAGTATTACAAAATTTACTAGGTTTAGTCTTTGTCTATTTTTTTTTAATCATAAAAATAGTTCAGGAAAAAGGGTCTGAAAAATATTTTAACTTTGGTCGAATTTATTGTTACAATACCAAACTTTATGGAGGACCTTTTACCCCTTGCACTATTTTATAGTGTATTTTAAGGCTATATATGTGCTCAAGTGGATACATTACTATTTATAATGATACAATATTTATGATGTGCACGTGAGTACATATATACCTCTAAAATACACTATTAATCCTTTCCAAAGTTCGATATTGTTACACAATTTTGATCAAAGTTGAGATCTATTTTAGACCTTTTTTCCAATAGTTTAGGTTTATATTAACGAAACTCTTCGTGAAATTAAATCTTTAACCCATTTTTTAAGTTGTTTCTCTATCCCCGCAACTTTTCTTTTTCAAATTACCATAATGAAAAAAGCAATAACCTCAACAATTCAAATAAAATTAATGAGAAAAGAAGATATGAGTCCAAGTTTTATTCAATGAAGGATAAAATAAAGCATATAATTATTGCTAATGGCTTGAGTATGTTGTGTTATGTTCTTTGAATTAACGATTCATAATCAGCACAAATATTTTTAATTTATTTTTCATAAAAAAAATTGTTGTTATTACTTAAATTTCTCTACATATATAATAAACTAATAAAATCAATCTTTTTTTCTAAAAAACTAATATAAATTTTTACTTTTGAAAAATTAAGCGAATTCCCTTCAATAAAGCCGTAGAGTGCAATTTTTTAATTCATCGAGTAAAATTTTTTTAATAATAAAGTTTAGCATATTCAAGTCGTTAGTAGCAATAATATGCTTCACTTATAATTAGCTGAATAAAATTATGATTTATACTTTCTTTTTTCCTGAATTTTATTTTAAATAATTGAGGTTAAGGTTTTTCATATAAAAATAATTTGAAGTAAAAATAGCGATGAACGAGAAACAACTAAAGAAATGACTAAATGATTAATTTCGCGAGGTATATATTCTGTTAATATAAATTTAAGTTGTTTCTATAAGAATGGATAGAGATCAAATCTGAAAAGTTTTTAAATACTTGAGGACTAAAATCTATAAATGTATAGTTAAGGAACTTAAACCGATAAATATATAGTTAAGAGACAAAATCTATAAATGTATAGTTAAGGAACTTAAACCGATAAATATATAGTTAAGAGACCAAATCTAATAAGTTTTTGAATAATTGAAGGACTAAATCCGACAACAATATAGTTAAGAGACTATTTTAGACCTACTCCTATAGTTAATGAACTATTTATGTCATTTTCTCTATAAATAAGGTTCAAATGTGTATTGTCATTTGTCTATTTTATCAAGTAAATTATCTCAAAATTATTAAACCATTTAAGAGAAGGATAACTTATCTTGTTACTAATTATTAATCTCAAAATAAATTATTCCAAACTTACAAACAAAACATTTATTTATCATTGTCATGTAATTTCAAAATTATTTGATATTATCGAACACACCAAACAATCCCTAAAAGTTGGAAAAACAAATCTCACAAAATTACAATAGATTTGCAAGTGAAATGCAGAAAAATACACGACTAGACATATTTTAACCGTGTTTAGCATGTCTAAGACCACAAGATTAAAGGATAGTTTTGTACATTTTCACATAACTTTAATTTAAGATCACAAAATTCAAAATTCTTTTTTATTTCCTTAAACCTCGTCACTAGTCAAATAAGATCATTCTTTTTTAAACAAAGAAAATATTAGTTAAATATTAAATTTATTTTAATTTTTTCTTAAATTTTATTGTATCACATTGTTTAAATTCACTATTAGATAATAATTAAAAAAAATCACTTTGTGTACCGATTGATTTGATATGATCACGCCAATGCTTCAATATTTTTATTTTTCATTTTGTCTTTATTAATAACTTAATAATCTTATTTTATTTTTTTATCTTATTTTTTTTTATAACAGTTCTACTTCATACACAATTTTTTCTTATAAGTTTATAATTCAAATTATTGATATGTGATATTATGGGTGTGTTTTGATATGGATGAAAATATTTTCCTAGAAATGTTTTCTTGAAAAATAAGTAGATTTTGGATTTATTTTCTTCTGTTTGGTTGGTGATTAAAAAATATTTTTCCGAAATAATTTTTAGTGTTTGATGAATGAAACATGTTTTTGTTTTATTTTTACTAGAGTAAAAAATAATTCATGAAATTGAAAATATTTTTTAAAAAATAATTTTTTTTTGGAGTGGTGGTGGGTGGGGGGGTCAAGAATTGGGTGAAAAAATAAAATTTTGAAATTGAAAATATTTTTTTTAAAATTGATGTTTTTTCCAAAAAAAATGTAATTTGAAATTGGAGGAGACTTTTAAAAAATATTTTTATTAATTTTTGAAGCAAGTCATTTCCATTAATTTTGAAGAAAATGAGTTGATTTGCAAAATATTTTTCAAAACTTTTATTTTAACCAAATACAAAAAATCTAAAAAACATTTATATAACTATGCTAAAAGTATATCTATCAGAATATTTGTATCCATTAAAACAATAACAACACTATACGTATATGATAGAAATAATACGTAACAATCATCCTTGAGAAAACATAGCGCCCATATCAACTGATCACTTATCTCCATAGCATCAATAAATTTTCTGGCTCTCGTAAAATCAACCCGAAAATTTCCATCAACTCTCTATCAATGGCTACTCTTGCTTCTTCATCCTCTCTTCTACATTCTTCTTCTTCATCTTTCAATTCTTCTTCAACTCCATCAATCTCCCCTGTTTCCCGAATTTCACTTAAATTCCCTTCTTCTTCGCTCTCTTCGTCTCTCTCAATTTCCCCATATTTCGTTGCATTTTCTCTAAATTCAAGGCGGGTTTCCCCTAAGTCATACTCCAGTACTAGTGTTGTTCAGGCGAGTGGTGCAGTTGAGAAGAAGAAGGTGCTTATTGTTAATACAAATAGCGGTGGTCATGCAGTTATTGGGTTCTATTTTGCTAAAGAGCTTTTGGGATCTGGTCATGATGTTACTGTTCTTACGGTTGGAGAAGAGAGCTCTGATAAAATGAAGAAAACCCCTTTTACCAGATTCTCAGTTAAGATTATTATCCATTCTATTAATACTATCCAAAAAGTGAAAATGCATTTTTTTTTTATTTTTAAAAATTTTTATGAGTAAACATATATTTTTCGAAGTTTAACTTTTGAAAGGAAAAAAATACCAAAAAAAGAAAAAGAATGCAATATAAAATAAAGTATATTGGTGCTACTAGAACAACGCTTGATACGTTAGTTTGATAAAGAGAATACAATATCAAAATTCAAAAATTTGAGTTCTTGAAAATTGTGTTGTGGAGAATATTGAACAACCCATATAAATTGGGACGGAGGGATTAATTTGATAATTTCTGTGTTTGTTTAAATCTGGCGTAATGCTTACAGTTTATTGGCTAATTCCAGGAAATTACTGGTGCTGGTGGTCGAACCGTATGGGGTAATCCTGCAGATGTTGGGAAGATTTTAGAGGGTGAAGTATTTGATGCTGTTTTGGACAACAATGGTAAAGACTTGGATTCTGTAAGGTTTGTTTTTTTCCTTCCTCATGATACTTAATCATAGTTTTAGTTAAGTTTTTGTTAACGTTCGAGTAGTGTATGATGCTTTTGGATTCAAATACTCAGATTAGACGTTGTTGATCACATAGTATTTTCTTGTTTATGTAGTGATACACTAAAGTATTAGAAATGTAGGATGATGACTGACTTAGTTAGGTGGAATGTATACAAATCCGGTGGAGGTAGAGAGATTGTTTCCAAAAGACCCTCTTCTCAAAGTAGTGGAAAAGAAAATACGGCAGTAAAGAAAACATGACAACTAATAAGGAAAACAGTACATAGCATTCAAAGAAAAGATGGATAGCTAATCACAGTTTTCTAATATCATCGTTTCTACTTCAGTCCTGTAGCTGACTGGGCCAAGAGTTCTGGTGTCAAGCAATTTTTGTTTATCAGCAGCGCTGGAATCTACAAGCCCACAGATGAACCTCCTCATGTTGAAGGGGTACGATTAATGTTTTGCTTCCACCTATATAACAAGAATTTGCTTTGTCAAGTTAACTTTCGACCTTACAGGATGCTGTGAAAGCTGATGCTGGTCATGTATTAGTCGAGAAATACATATCCGAGATATTTGGTAGTTGGGCAAGTTTCCGTCCTCAGTACATGATTGGCTCTGGCAATAACAAGGATTGTGAGGAATGGTTCTTTGATCGTATGTAAAACAAGCTTTGCGTATATAAGCACTTCTAGTTTTTGTGCAAGGAATAATGTATGGCCTGTGTCTCATCTTTTTATCGTATCATACAGGTATTGTTCGTGGACGACCAGTTCTAATTCCTGGCTCTGGAATGCAGCTAACCAACATATCTCATGTCAGGGACTTATCATCCATGCTTACTCTGGCTGTCCAGAATCCAGCTGCTGCTAGTGGCCGCATCTTCAACTGTGTTAGTGACCGTGCTGTGACATTGGATGGAATGGCAAGATTATGCGCTAAAGCTGCAGGAAGCTCTGTTGAAATTGTGCATTATGACCCCAAGGCAGTAGGAGTTGATGCTAAAAAAGCTTTTCCTTTCCGCAACATGGTATGTATCCATATTTTCATAATTCATTTTCTGGCAAAAGAGTGTGATACACCACTCAACTTTGCAATTCAGAACTGATATACCCTCGTGGCTCACATATACCCTTATCATACGAGCCATTTGTGTTTTTGTAACAAGGGGTATATCACGCTCTTTTCCCTTATTTATTGATAGACATATCCATGTTCGGAACATCTTGTTCTCTCTATTGAGATCAGTTCTTTACTTTGCAGCACTTCTATGCTGAGCCTAGAGCTGCCAATGAGATTCTGGGATGGAGTGCTACAACTAACTTACCGGAAGATTTGAAGGAGCGATATGAGGAGTACGTGAAAATTGGCAGAGACAAGAAAGAAATGAAGTTTGAACTAGACGATAAGATACTAGAATCTCTAAAAGTACCAGTTGCTGCTTGATTAGCCTCATCCCACCATTTTTTTCCTACATTCTTCAACTAATCAAATTTGTGCTACTTATAGAGGAATGAGCATCCCTGTCCATCTTTATTACAAATCATCTAAATGTTGTAAGAAATTGGTCAAATTCAACAACCGAGCAATGTGATTATATTACTCATCCATAATGCATCAGATCATTGCTGCAGCTGCATTAGATACTTGATCCAGGAAAAAAGGACTATGTTTAAGATGTGTTGGAGGAAAATATTCTCCAATAACTCAAAGTACTGTAATAATACAAGTAACACATGAAATCGATAAAATTATAAGAGAAATATCAAAGAACGATTCTCAGCCTCCATAGACACACAGGTTGGACCGAAGAAGTGTTTGAACCTGACATTTTGGCAGGAAATGGGAATGAAATCTAACCTACACAATGATAAGATTTATAAGCTAAACTAGCTTATAACAAGAATTTAGACTTGGCTTATTCTTCCTGCTTGATATCAAGATCCTTGAGTCTGGTCTCCAAATCATTCTCATTATCGCCTCCTTCATCAGCCTCTTCGTCATAATCTTCTCCTTCAGGATCATTGTCATCCAAAGGACCAAGCACATGAAGTGAATTCTTAAAAATATCTTTAACCTCATCAATTCCTTCATCAGATATGAAGTTGCCATTGATGTTCAGCACCTTAAACCCAGGTTTGTTCACTACAGCTTGTGCCAAGCACCTGGCACCAGCTCTTCTTATTGCATTGGTACTCATATCCACTTCAGTTAATTGACCGTGACCATCTTCCAATGCCTTTGCAATTAATATAGCACCCTCATCTTTCAATTCATTCTCTCCCAACTTCAACGTGGTAAGAAATTGTTTTGCAGCAATACAGGCTGCCAGAGCGGGAGCAGCTTTAGCTGTGATGTCATTTCCATCCATCTCCAAAACCTCAAGGGATGGAGCAGATTCCCTGAGGACATTAGCAAGAGCTATGGACCCCTCATCCTCCAAATTTAGATAACTTAAGTAAATTTCAGTTAAGCCGGAAAAGATTGATAGTACTTTGCTCAAGGCAATTCCAGCTTCCACACCAAACATGTTGTCACGCAAATCAACCTTCTTTAAATTCCTACATTCTCCAAGTGCTTGTGAAAGAGCAACCCCACCTTCAGATCCTACCCTTGTAGATGAGCACCGGAAATCCTCCAATGCAGGAGAATGCTTCACAAGTTTAGAAATAGAAAGTGCACCCTCATCCCCTGTCATGTTATTGTGAAAATGAAGGATACGAAGTTTATCAGTTGAAGGGATTAGCTCGCAAACTGCCTCTGCTGCTTCCTCTGAAATGCCGTCATTCATTAAATAGAGTTCTTCCAAGTTCTTTTGTGACTTTAAAAGTGCCCCAAATGCCCTTATTCCTTTTTCACCTAGAGCATTGTTAGAAAGATCGAGATACCTCAGGTCACAGGCGTCCAAAGCAGAAGAAAAGATTTCCATGACTTCCAGGGCTTCTTCCTCTGGTCTACCTGCTACAAAGTCTGAAAGGTCAACTTCTGTCAATTGATCTTTAAGAGAAGACAAAATCGGTCCTGCAATTTTAGCAGCATCCCCGCCAAAGCTTCTATTGCTGAAACATATCCTTTTATAATTATTCCCTGGTTCACTTAATGGTTTCAACAACTCAGACGCCTCTTCTGCGCTTATGAAATCCCGTCTACCTTTGGATATATCAAAAATAGTAGTTTCATTAGATGCTTTAACCTTCTCAGATACAATACCTTCTGCAGATTCCTTTGTCTGAGGGCCTCTTTTAATAACTTCTAACATGAGCTTACTAGATTCCTTAGCATAAAGTTGCACAGCAGAACTTCCATCGCCATCAGGCTCCTTGTCAAAATGTTGATTGGCAGAATCAAAAGCCAGAGCTTCTATTTGTTTGGCATCCTCTTCAGCTTCTTCTTTACTCAAAAGACCATATTTCCTGGATAGGATGGATGGAGTAATAAGATTCTTGGTCATTCTCTCCACGAGCATTAGCCTGGTACTCGAACTTGGGGGCCACAGCTTCATAGAGAATCCTGCAGAATCCATCTTCAATAGCCTGGAAAAGAAGTTGCAATCAGAAGATCATTTCATACAACAAAGGAAGCGTAAGGAGATGCTCAACCATATATTCTGTTTAAAATTTTGCAAAAATTATTCAAGGACACTCTCTAATAAACTTTTGAGTTTTTGCAGCACTAATACTGAACATAACGGCTTCCAAGTACAAGGAAAACAATAACAAATGTGCTTGGAACTGCTAAGTTGTTCGGACTCCACTTCTGGTATTGCATCCATGTCGATACGACATGGGGTGTGGGATCCTTAATGGATTTGGTCAACCAATTTTGAATAATTTGACCAAAATTGACTGAGAAATTCAGTACAGATACCTGTGATTTCTGTAATCAAAACAAAAACTAGGATGAAATTGAAGAAAATGAAATAGCTTGTAAATAGAAATTTCTATGTCAGTCCTTTTTCCTTTTATTTTCTTTCCTTTTGGGATTCTCCTCTTGATTAGTATTTTCTCCACGGAATACCTTGACGTTTTCAACATAATGTCTCATAAAGGATCCAACATTTAGATATTTAAATTATTTTAGCTGAACCTTGCACCGGTATACAAACCCCTGGATCGTAAAATTTTGATCATGAAGGATCCGACATCTAGATCAACACCCGCGTATCAGACATCGCACCCAAGTCCGAGCAACTTAGGGTACATATGTATGTTTTCAGCATGTCAGTGACTGAGCTCAAAAGATAAGCACTTCAACAATTGTCGATGTGCTTTTATTTATTTTTCCAATTAGTGAGCATTTTCTTTCCAAAAGAAGCCCAACAAATTGTTACACTAACACTATGGTGTGGTTGCCAAGAAAGGGGCCAGATGGTTAACTTTCTTGCATTTATGAAAGTTGTCTGAAAAATGGTAAAAACCTTCCTCTATGTTAAATCCTCCAAAATGTGTAGGAAACTTGAAGGAAAATGAATCCTTCTACAGGCACATGCAAGAAAATGATTATCCAATAACTTTCTTAACATCTAAATAAGTGCAAAGATTATGCCAAAGCACCTGCGTGATCAGAATAAGATCAAATCTAATATGTCATTACTACAATCACAAATAATTCTATTCCAACCCACTTCAATAAATGATTACACATTGATAAGATATACCTAGAGGCAGTGGCGGATCAAGGATCTGAGGCAGTGGCGGATCAAGGATCTGAAGTTAGTAGGTGCTTCACTTTTTTTAACATTAAATTTTACTGTTCATTTAGTACAAGTGCAAATACTATTTAAACACAATAGTGAAAAACATTAACGCAAAAGTCATGTTTAATATTACTATCGGGAAAGAAGACTGAGTCAAATTATAATGTACTCGACGACTTTTCGCATTTTAAAATTAAAATGAGTAATAATAACATCTCTTACACTCGTGAATATCTTATGCTAAACATAGAAAATTAGACAGCTTAATAAGTATATAAAAATTACTTGTGGAGGATCAATCTCGTGACCTGCGGTACCACAGCTTCAGCACCCACTTACTAACCAACGAGTCACATCCAACAGTTATTTAACGGGTGCTTACTAATTAATTATATAGGTTGCATAGTATTTTTTATATACCTATATACATTTCACGTAGGGGTCCATGGGTGCTCGAGCACCGAAGCTCTATGTGGATCCGCACCTGCCTAGTGGTACTTTCCACAAGAAAGTACTATGGGAAACAAGACTAACAATTAACCACCAAGCATTATCAGCAACAAGCTTCGCTATTTTCCACACAGCACTGTTACTTTTGAGTTTCAAAGAAAAAGGAAGATTTCTTCCATAGTCTATCATTTGAATAATGTTTCTTACAAGTATATATCCTCAGGATAATAAACATGAGTTGTCCCACAACAAGCAAGTAGCAACAAACAGTTCTGAGTTCTGACATTTGACGTCAGTTAATATTAAATTGTTCCAATTTCTTGTCTTTTCTCAGCACCTTCCAAGCTTTTCAGCTGAGGTGCTGCAATGCACATAAAATAAGTACAGATGGCATCTTGTTTGCAGTCACTTGATCAGCAGATTTATTTTATCTCACTGCACTAGCAGAATGACCAATAAATGCAAGACTTCTAAAATGATATTAGTCATATGATAACAGTAAGGATCGTGCATATTGACATTCAGGTCATGGTCATAAGTTGCAAAACACAGACACAAGAGTTAAAATTACATACAAGCATCACACTGGTGCAATAAGGTAATATCTTCCTCAAACGAAACATCTCCCCTGTGCACCAAATACAATGTATTTAACTAAATGATAAATCATATATTTGATCCAAAAAAGGAAGTTGACTTCAGACTTTTAACCGTTATATCTTGTCAGTTGAGCAAATCTAAGCACTTACCATTAGAAGGCTAAGAGCTCGATTAATCTATTGAAGTATTATTGTTTCCCTTTTGTAGAGGGCCAAAAGGCTCACAAAAGGTGGTGAACTATTCCATTTTTGCTGCCATCTCATCTCCAAATAAAAAGAAAATGCACTTTTATGATAAGCTACTATCCATGATTCAAGATGACTATTCTTTTACTTCCCAAAGTAATTTCTAAAGTTTGTGAGCAAATATCACACAAAAACTCATTATGCTTGAGGCACCCAAGGGTGTGTCCCAGTGGTCAAGGAAAGGGGTTGAGAACCATGAGATCATGAGTTCATTTTCCATCAGCAGCAAAAACACTAGGTGATTTCTTCTTATTTGTTTAAGCCTTGGTTGACAGAGTTAACTGGTAATTGTGTTGGTGAAGGTAGAAGGTACCACATGGAATTAGTCAAGGTTCGAGCAAGTTTTTGAGTTCATATCTCAAAGTTTTTGAGTTTATAGCATTTGGTTTTTCCCTTGCATCAAGCAATAATTCAAATAGAATTCAAGAGAAAATAAGAAATAGATTTATTGGCATTTTGTGTTGATTAATGGGAAAATTTTCAGATAGCCACAGGACTAAAGACTCCATCTTTTGCTTCTCCCTCACTCCCTTCCTCTTGAAGACGAAGATTGATCGATCACGGAATCAAAACAAATTTTGTACTATTTCATTTGTCCGGCGTTGTTAGATAGAAGGAGCCATCAAGAACTAAGCATGCCTCTTTCAAATCACTGGGACTTCTCAAGTTTTCTACAGAGTACTACAGAAAAACAAAAACAATAATACTTGCCACTGAAGGTCTTAAGGAATAAGTGTAACCAGCAGAGCCATGAATAAGAGTTCACAAATCCCACTATATCACATTTCTTCCATTTTAGTACAAACAAAATCCAACCAAACACCTTCATCCTTAAGGCCATCATTAAAAAATGCATTTCCCTTCAATGTCCATTTCTAAATATACTAAACAAAACTAAAAACTGGCACACATAGAGCAGAACAGATACAAATGATTCACATTGTCTACATCAACTATTCTAAGATTTGAGGCATAACTCATTGAACTCCATCAAAATCTACACTGAAACATAAACTATATTCTAATTCAAATACTTAAAAGTGAGTCTCAGTATTCGTTAAAACGAAGCAGAAAATATCATTCAAATGATGAAAAAAAAGAAGGAAATGCAACCATAATTGAAGGAATAGACAAATGGAACAATACAAAACAAAATCAGACCTAAAATCTTCATGAATGAATGTAAACAGAGAGGAGTAAGAGGAAACTTACTGGTTGGAAGAAACCCTAGAAGTGGCGAAGTGGGATAAGAGAGAGATCCAAAAAACCCTAGAAAAGAGAGGGGAGAGAGACGTGGAGTTGGAGTAAAGATAAAGAGATAATTAAAACTAATTCAAATACAAGTTATGTGCAATCATGATAGTCGTGTGCTGCTGTCGTGAATTTTTGAGGAATTCGATTTGGAGGGAAAATGCCCCTTTTTTTAAGCCACAAAAAGGGCCAAAATTATTCTTTTAACTATTTGAAATAGGAGAATTAACTTGTGTGCACTATAGTGTAAAGTTTTTTATACTACACTCGTTAAATCTCATTTCTATTCTATTTCTTTTTAATATTTAAAAATATTCATCTGTTTAATTGTTTTCTCGCTCTCAAACTCTATAACAATCGTTCAACTTGGGATTTTTCTATTCATGGTTCTCTTTCCCCCTGAGCCGTTGAATTCCTCATCTAGAGTTTTATGATCTCTTTTATTAATCTGAAAATATCCACAAAAGGTCATCATTACCTATTGATATTTTGGGGAATTATTTTAAATTGCAGTAGATGTTTGTATTTGAATCTATTATTGATTCTTATGATGGTTTAATCTAATATTGTTATCTCCGATATCTTAGCAACCTCTTGGTATGTTCGATTAAGATTTTTTATTACTTTGTATAATCATAATTCACTAAAATGTTTTTTAAAATTAATTTTTTGATAGAAGATCATCTTATTAGTGTAGGCTAATGCCCGATTAGTACATGAAACAACAAATGACTTGGCCCAAAAAGTAGTACCCGGGTCCAAAAGGAAATAATATGTAGAGTTTCCAAAACTCTTCCATCAACTATCCTTTCACTTGACTTTCTTAAAACCCTACCCCATTTCCATCCTTTCTCCGCCGTTTCTAAGTTGTCTCCTTCATGGTTGACCAAGTAATCTTTGTGATTTTTGACGTGGTATCATTCCATCTAGCTCCTTGAATGCCTTTGAAGTTCTACCGCCCTCCTTGCTTACATGTAAGATTTTCGTCCTTATATCCTTCTTTTTCTTTCGTGTATGAGCTACTGATTCTCGTTCCCTTTCAGATCGAGGTGTAGTCCCAAGGGATCATAGGTGGGCTTCGTTTTTGCTCATATTTGACTCCGATTGTGCGCTTGATGTTCCGTTTATTCCTGGTGTCATTAACTCCCAACTCAAATAATTTGACCAACAAGCCCCCTTTATATTAAAGTTTCTTTTATAGCTAGAAACTCTATTTGTAGCTTTGTTTTGCTCAATTTTACTTCCCTCTAAGAAGCATACTTCATCTTGAAATATTTGTGCTTTATGCTTCCTCTTGTGTCTGATGTTTTTTAAATATGCATTCTGTTTACGTGACTATCTCCGTGATGTTTATTTATGTTATTTCCTTTATGTTCCTGCACTGCTTCCATTGAATGTTCATTTTGTGTGTTTTCACCTTCTAGTTGGTGTATGCGCCTTTTCTATATTTAGATATTTCCTTGTAATGCTTGGTAGCTCTTGAAAAAATTGATAGTTTTTTGTCTCCTGCGATTCTACTACTTCATTAACCAAAGAGTCTATCGCAAAATTTCCTTCTCTAAAAGTATGTGTGATTAGGCATTTATGGTTGAATGACCTTCCTGATTTCCTCAGTTCTTTCTACTATGTCCCACGATACTTTCCACTCTCGTTCCACCAATTTTTACGCATAGTGAGCCTGAATCTATTATAGCCTCTCTTAAAACTTCCTCTTGACAATAGTGAACTGCTTCTAGCAAAGTAAGAGATTTTGTTTCCATGTATGTTTCCATGTTGTTTGCTTCGCCTATTCTTTTCACCCTTGTATATAACGGGTCTCCTTCCGCATCTCTCACCACAAAACCTATTGATTTTGCACCGAGATTTTCTTTTGTCTCCTCATCTGTTTTGCATTTTACTCTATTTCTTTCAGGTTTCCTTCGAATTACATAGTGATCATATAGTTTAGGCTTGTACTCTTTTAAATTTGTGACAATCTGGGGCCATGTGTCATTCCTAAGATGTATCCAGGGGTATAATACTTTGATGAGCTTCCTCACTGCTTCTTGTACTTTCATCACTATTTCATTGTATGTGGTAGTTCATTCATGCTTCAAGCTATTCCTCCTATTCCATATTGTCCACAAGGTGATTGTTGGCATTGCATTCAACACCACTTTCAATTTGGCATTCTGATTTTGCTTCCACCAGGTGATTATTAGGTGTTGTAATTGCTTGTTCTCCATATTTATACCTACAAAATTAGCAAATTGCTTCTAAAGCATGATGTTTATGGAGGGTTGTTAGAAAAACATGTGTCATTACTTCCTCCTTCTTATCTGAATAACATCAACATCAAGACGCTATCTGAATTTTCATCATCTTCATATTATCATCAGTCGAAATTCTTTTTTTCCACAACACCAGAAGAAATTCACTTTAAAAGGTAGCCCCTTATTCCATATAAATGATAATATGCCTTCCTTTCATGTTTGGATATGATTATTTCCTAGGCTGAATTGACTGTAAAATTACCTCTAATTCTTCCCTGCATTAGTATTCTCCACATGCCACAATGCCCCTAGTTTAGTTCAATTATCAAACCAAAAATTAGAATTACCCGATTTAACTAGCCACCAAATGTTATGCTCTATAGTATGCTTTTTTTTTTTATAATACTTGTTCCACATATAGGATGCCCATAATGAAGTTGTTGCACTTCTGAAATTCCATCAAAGTTTTGCACTAAAAGCTTTTGATGCATCATGCAATGACCTGAATACTAAACCTCCCTTCTCTTTTGGAAAACACATTTTTTCCTAGGCCACCCAATGCTTATGTCTATATCATGTTGAGTTGCTCCAAAAGAACTTTGCAAAAATCTTTTGTAACTGGTCTAATACACCTTTAAGAGATTTCATGGCATATGTAGTAAATAGAGTGGTATTAATTATAACACATGTGCAATAAGAACGTACCTTCATATAAAGGATAATAGCTTATTTTTCCAATTGTTCATTCTCTTCATGACTTTCTTCACCAGCTAACCCTCCCGTGGAAAATTCATTAGTATAATCCAGTTAACAAATTTTGAAAACTAAGACAGTTAAAGATAAAAAAGCAGGTTTAAATGAGAATAAAAATACGGGGGATAATGCCCAAGTACCCCCTCAACCTATGCCCGAAATCTCAGAGACACACTCATACTATACTAAGGTCCTATTACCCCCTTGACCTTATTTTATTAATAATTTTTTACCCCTTTTCGACCTACGTGGCACTATCTTGTGGGCCCAATAAAGTTTGACTTTTTTTTCAAACTACACGTAGGCTAAAAAGGAGTAGAAAATTACTTATATAATAAGTTCAGGGGGGTAATAGGACCTTAGTATAGTATAAGTGTGTCTCTGGGATTTCGGGCATAGGTTGAGGGGGTACTTGTGCATTATCCCAAAATACGGAGTTCCCATAAACTCCATAACCAAAACTAATGCGAAAGTCTTAACCCTTAGAACCTAAAATCATTGTACCAAAACTCTACTAACGATAAGTCTAGTAGCAAGGAGTACAACCGCGAGACTAAAAAACACCTTAAACAAATAGTGTAAGTCCGAAAAGAGTACACTTAAACAAGGAAGATCCATGGCAGCTAGAAAAAACTGACTCGCCTTTGAAATTGGTCAAGCTCAATAGAGGTCTATCAATAGCTGCCTGAAGACGATGATGGTACTCAACAAAGAATAAGCAAGTGCAGTAACAGTACACAACCACAGTGTACTGGTAGGATCACACACTTATCCCAAAAGGTGAAACATGTATAAGTCATTACAACAATAACAAACATGCATATACAATATTAGTCATCACTTACGAACAACGCACAACTTTACAATTGTCAAGATTTATAGTTATGCCAATTCAATGGTCTTTTCATGGAACCCACACCCAAACTGTTAGCATATCCGAATATGGTACCATATCCAATATTTATGCCAGAACGTGGTAATCGATTCCATGTTCATGCTTGAATGTGACAAATCAAAGTTAGTGTGTCGGAATGTAACACCCGATCCATTCAACAAGTCACAATCACAATCATAATGTAAATTTTTATTTTCATACAATCAATTCATGATTTCATGACATGCCATTATTTAATCATCCTTATTTACGAGTAGTGTGATCAATGACACAACATTCACATACATACATGTGTCATAATGAAGAAAGAACAAACATATATCACACTAATATGAAATCACAACCATCACCTACCTCGAATCCAAGCTTGAACCCCTAAGGCACTTGAATCTTCCCTTTTCAGATTCTTTATGCTTGTTCTAAGTCCACAAACAACAATTATACGTGAGGATCAACAATCAAAGGTCTAATTATATGGATTATAATAAAATCAATTACACATACCCAGATTAGGGTCTTCCCAATCATAATTTGCAGATTAAACCCTTCTTTATCGATAGTTACCCAAGAAACTAATTCTATCGATCGAAACATAGATTCGGGGAGTAAAACCTTACCTTTAGTCTTAAAAATGGTGAAAACTTGTCTAGAGTACAGTAAAGTCGTTCCTTAGCTCTCAAAGTCAAAAAGTGTAGAATAAAACATTTTTGAGGTTTTATTTCCGACTTAAGTCGCGTTTGTCCCGCTATGGCGGCCCCAACCCGCCATAGCGTCCCGTCCTAGCAGGATTAATCCTGCCACTGGCTTGAAAAAAGGAAACAGTGAGAAAAATTAAGAATTCCAAATCCCCATTTCATAATACACCATCATCCCATGACACTCAGAAAATTTTGAGAGTTTACTCATCCAAATCAAATCGTAAAGTCGTACGAGTTCCTTAACGTCTTAGTTATCTACCTATGTAGTAAATTCACTAATATCTCTCATTTATTATCATATTTCCCTAGACGTCACTGACTCCGATTTCGTTTGAATTCGGACTAGGCTAGGAAATCTCAAGTTACTATTGAAAAGTTTTCTGGCCCCAATTCTTTCCCCGTCAGCTTTTTCTTAACGAAGGAAGTTAGGTCGTTACAAGAATACTAGTTATTGGTAATGAGTCTTACAATAATATCTATCATTGTTTTAGCGAATCCAAAGTTTCGCATTACTTTCACCAAGAAATTCCACGACACTCTATTATAAGCCTTTGTCATATCCAACTTCACCACTACATTCTGGTTTTTCTTTTGTTGATATCTCTGACTATATCTTGTGCCAACAATATAGTTTCTGTGATACTTCTCCCTTTTACAAATCCTATCTATTTTTTTAGATCAATTCATGTAACATTGTGACAATTCATTCATAAACCACTTAGGAGATGATCTTATTCGTAAAATTACTAAGACTTATTGGTATGAGATCCCTAAAAGTGCTCACCTTCTCCTTCTTAGAAATCAGTACCAAAATAGTGTGTGTAATAAATCTAGGAAGTTATTGCCCACAAAAGAATGCCTTCACCATGTTGGTCACATCTTTGTTTACAATATCCCAACAACTTTGAAAAAACAAGCCTGAAAAACTATCTGGACCACTTGTACTATCCCTATTTAGAGCAAATACCTCCTTCTTAACTTCTTTTTTAGTAGGTATTCTAACCATAATGTAATTCTTCTCCTTTGTGATAACAAAAGGGATGTGTGTTAATTAACATGGTGTAATTAGTAACCTCTTGTTCCTCCTTTAACTATTTTTTGAAAACATTAACGGTTTCTTCCCTAATGTTCTAAGTTGTGGTGATCATGTCTCCCTACATTGTATGGGTTACATTAATCTGCATCTTTTTTCTTTTTTCCTTCAGATAAGCATGCAAGAATCTCGTGGCTTGTCCCCGTCCTTACTATTTTATTCTCGACTTCTATTTCCAAAATTCTTCTTCTATACGCTTATATTTTTTCAGTTCTGCGTCCTTCTTGTGCAATTCTAACCTATAGCTCTTTGTGGGTGCTATTTCTATTTTAATTTCCTTCACTTTTATCACATTCTCTAATGTGGCTATTTTCTGAAAAACATTGCGGAATGTCTTCTTGCACCACTTTGACGACTCCATTTTAACCCATTTCATCTTACTATGAACCACCTAAAAAGTGTTGTCATTTATCTTCTCCTCTTTCCACACATCAGTAACTAAACTATTGATACTTTCATGTTTGGTCCAAAAATTCGAAATCCTAAATGGCTTTATAACATGTTCATGTGAAGTATTACATATAACATGTAAAGGGGCATTCAAATGGTGAACTTCACTGTTTTGTAACAAATTCATGAACTCATCATTTCTAAAGACCCTGTCGACCCTTTTGAAAATACATTCAGCTTCAATTCTTCCATTCCACCAAGTGTAAGAGCTTCCTGTAAAATTGAGTTCATTTAAAGCACACGAGCTAATACATTGGCTAAAATCTATAGTTTCCAATTATGTTAATCGAAGTTCTCCCAATTTTTCCAGTTCACTACATACAGTGTTTAAATCTCCTTCGACCAACCAAGGTTTCTGCATGTTCCCTACTATTTCTTCAAAATATTCTTGCAATTCCAATCTTTCCAAAGCACTACACCTTGCATATATTGTTATCACACTGAATGCTTCATTGGTTTCTCTTTTTTGAAAATTAATTGGAATCTATTTTCTAGTTTCAATATGCTCTTATTTTTCCCATTCTTCATTTAAAAAGATCCAAATTTTTGCGAACTATATACATTTGCTTTGGGCAGACCCAATATTTGAAAATATTAATTTATCAATTATTGATTACTTGTAGATGTTGACCTCTTCTTGCTTCTTGAATTGATTTATGATTGTGTTTGAATCTTTTCTCCTTTTTTTTATTCTTCCCCCTTAGCTGATTAATCTGCCTTTGTGACACATCCCCATCTTCCCCTATACTTTCAATATTCTTCTCCATATATCTATCCTCTTCTCTTTCTTTCCTCTCTCTCTTTTCTTGATCCGTCATCTTATCTATCTCAGGTGACTTTGTTGTCTCATTTGTATTTACTTGACTCTCTCTATCAAAGTCTCCTTTCTGACTTTGTCCCTCCTCTTATGCTTCAAGTGGTCATTTCTCAACTTCTTTACTTTTCTCCTCTGTAGTATGTTACCTTCCCCTTTAGTATTTGTTAACTGAATACTTGATAATGGGTAATTGTGATCCATGTTGCTTTTGTTAATTGATTCTCATACTCCAGTGTGTGCATCTGCGTGATTTTCTTTAGTTTTGGGGTCAATCGGTTTTAGGATCCTCATTTTCACATCTAGTATCCCCCTTATGATTTTCTTTTGCAATTTCAAAAAATCCCTATTCATTAATTTTGTCTATCCAATTCTTCTCTTTTTCTTCTTTTAATAAACTTCCTGATTAACCATCACCCAGGACTTCAAAATTTGTTAGTGGTTTCCAATGTTCTGTCTATTTGTCCTGGTCTTGGGTTCCACACTTATTCCCCTATACCACATACATTATAGCCTCCCCTTTTTGTGCCCATATTTTCTCATTTGTTCCTAAAATACATTGGTTTCCCCTATTTTGTCTTTTTCTGTTTTTGAGTTTTCTCCATCTCCTCTGCATATCTTTTTCATCATTGTATTTTATCCTTTATTTTTCTTTCTATCCTCTTTTATTTCATCTTTATCTTCCTCCTTGAGGTAGAAGTTTGGATGAATAACGAAACATTCATTTGCACTGTGTCCGTACAGTTTGTAGGTTTGACAATACTTTGGAACATAATCATATTTAACCGTGATCCACTTTTCCTTAATATCTCGAGTCTTTCTCCTCATTCCTATGTTAATTCATTTAGTGAAATCTCCGATTAGATCCACTTCTACTTTGACCCTAGCATGATTAGGTCTAGTCTAGTTATGAGTTTCCATGTTGACCTGTAGAGGTTTTCCCACAGGTGCTGCTAATAAGAAAACTAGTTTAGGTATCTATTACTCAATAATCCTATATTCACCTCCCCTTTCAACTCATATTGTTTAGGTATCAACTTTCTTGTATGTTCAGCCACCCATATGTAAATTCTCATTAATGATCATCTGGCCTACTTCCTCCTCTTTCCATATTATGTGTGGTTCCCTATGTAGATATGCAATTTTCTTCAAAAGTAGAGACTTAGATTGTGATTATTCCTGCCTCTGCGGTTGGAAGGTGACCAGTAGCCGTCGAGGCCATGAGATCCTATAGGCAAGACAATAATTAGGTTTTCGGTCGCGACTCTTCCAACTTTGTTGTATTTTAGGCAAAAAATTCAGCTTTACAAATCTTGTTGAATATTTATGTGAAAAAAATACTTTTTTATTTCACTGAATGTAAATGTTACTTTGTAACTTATTTTCATTATGTTGTTTTGGGGACCTCTTCTATAATTAATTAACGAGTAAATCTCAGAAAGGTTATGCCTTTAGACGAGTGTTGTTGCACAAGGATTTGTTGTTATTACCTTGGCCAAGCTCTGTATTTGCCTTCCCGAAATATGATACTACAATTTCTTGGTTAAGCTTTGTAGATTTGTGAAATCTCTATGACAAATTGTTAACACTAAACGAGACGTATGAAACAAGCCTGTGAAGGGGCTTCATATTAGATTCTAACTTTTACCTTAATTATACAAAGCGTGTAATTAACATGCACCTATTTTTGCACTGAAAATGTATGATAATTTCACCTATTCATGGTTCCCTCTTACCATATGTCTTCTCTGAACAAGGTCATTCAATCCTTTTGATTTTCTTCCTTTTTGTTTTTGTTTTATTCCTACCATTTTACGTGCACCAATTTCTTCTGGTGAACATACATATATGTAAGGGTGTGTATATATATATATATAGGTAGTGTGTATATGTTTATACGTTTTTATATTATTGTTGAAATATATTTTTAATGTGTGTGCATCTATCGATAAATTGATTGATTGAGATAGATTGATATATATATATATATATATATATATATATATATATATATATATATATATATATATATATATATATATATATATATATATATATAAAGAGAGTGAGATAGATAGATATTAGATAGGTTGATATATATCTACATATAAAGATAGAGATAGATTGATAGAGAGAAATTTAGTAACTTTTGGTTGTGTTTCATCATTATGGGTTAAAATATGTCTATAACCTATGTTACTCGAGCTTTTCAAAAATAAGAAACTGTGATGTAGTAAAAAAAATATCCTTCCTTTTTCTAAGCATTACATTTCCCTTTACTTGAAAGCTTTTCGTGAACTGTTGAAAAGGCCTCCAACTTTTACTTGGTGTTGTTTCGTTCCTAGGGATCAAGTAATAATTCATTATCTTTGAACCATCAACATAATACCTAGTATGCTTCCTAACAATATATGTTGTAAGAATCAAGTCCTTTAATATGAGATTATGAATAGATGAAAGAAATTTGTTGTGGTGTCATTGAGAAGCCGAATCTCTCTTGAGAGGTCTCACTGTCAAACTGGTGGCAATAATTTACTTTGCTTTGCTTGACAAGATTAGCTGCTCAGACTTTATAAGAATATTTATGGGTGTATGTGTCGATACTCCAACCGTAGTACATTTTGCATCAATATTTTTTAAACGGAAAATGATCAAATGTACCCCTGTATTATTAGAAATAATTTAAATATATTCTTCGTTATACTTTGGGGCTAAATATACCGTTCCTGTTTTGGCACATATTTACCCTTATAACTAACCAAGTGACACACGGACAACTAGGATTAAAAGAACTCATTCGATTTAAACCATACCCAATTTGAAACTAACCCACCCGCTCGAATCAATTTGCCCAATCCAATTTAATCTTCAAATATAAAAAACCTAAAATTGGGTCCAAGGCCGGTCGAAACTGTAGGAGAAGGCAAGAAAGCTTCTAATTCAATCTTCAGTTTGGTGATTTATAGATAAATTGTTCCAAAATACTAGATGTCTGGTCGCGTTTCTTAGAAACTTCCAACGTTGATTAATTTCAACATGACATCTCTTGGCTGTTGTAATGTAATTGCAATCTTTTTTCTTTTTTTCTTATAAAAATTAAGTCAGTCATGGACTTGATACAATCTGCTAAATTATTTTCTTTCAAAAAGAAAAATTACATAAAATTCTTTGGAGCTTGTAGAACAAAAATGAGTCGTGATAATATCTAAATGTGTAATTGATTGTAGCTCTCTTGACGCAACTCTTAGCAGAACCCAAGTTACAAGATCCAAAATCATCTCAACAAAAACCTGGACACTCTTCTTCAAATCTTAAACAAAATATAACACTGTCTTTAGATTTTTTTTATGTTTGAAGTTGAAATTGGGTCGGGTAATATGAATTGGGTTAGGGAAAATTGATTTGGTGGGGCGGATTAACTTATGATTGGGTATGATTTATATTGGATGAGTTGTTTTTATCTTAGTCATCCACGTGTCATTCTGTTAGTTATTAGGGTAAATATGTGTCAATAGTATAACGGGAGGGATATATTTAGCCCGAAAGTATAACAAAGGGTATAATTAAACTATTTCTCATAGTACAAGGGTATTGTTTGACCCTTTTTCATTTTTTAAAATCTCAAGCAACATAGGTTGTAGATATCTTGTAACACATAATGACGTAAGGCATCCAAAAGTCACTAAATTTTAGAAAACTTCTCTCTATCAATTTATCTCTATTTCTATATGTAGATATATATATCAACCTATCTAATATATATATATATATATATATATCACTCTATATATATATCAATTTATATGTGTCAATCAATCAATCCATAGATAAATACATACACACTAAAAATACATTTCAACTTAAATATAAAAATGTATAAACATATACATATAAATATAAAAATGTATCAACACAGGTGCTTACATATATGTTTGTTCATCAGAAGAAATCAGCGTGCATAAAATGGTAGGAGTAACAAAAACAAAAGGAAGAAAATCAAAAAAATTGACAGACCTTCTTCAGAGAGGGCATTGGAGGAGAGAAAATTATGAATAGGTGAAATTTTCAGAGATTTTATGTGCAAAAATAGGTGTCTAACAATTTCACATTTTGTCTTATTGAGGTAAAACTTAGAATATAATTTGAAGACTCTGAATTTCCCTTCATAGACTTGTTTCATATGACTCGTTTAGTGTTAAGAATTTTTCGTAGAGATTTCACATATCTACAAAGCTTAACCAAATCAATAATAGATTCAAATACAAATATCCATTGCACATTTAAAATCATTCCCCCAAGAAATCAAAGTTGATGACCTTTTCTGGATATTTTCATATGAATAATGTCACGTCCTGAGCTACCCCCGGTACGCGGATACTGGACCTAGGACCACAAGTGATCCCAAGCTAACCTTGCTGGTATGATCATGAGCATACTAAAGATAATAAAGTGATGCAAAAGCTAAATCATAATTAAAATGAAAAGACAGGGAATACCCATATACTATAACTGAGATATTTGAAACTGATGAGTTTAATACAACGAAAATATTAACTCAATACTATGCTGAAACTAACTATGTCTGAAAATAGCCTCTAATTGACTAGAAATTCTGGGATAAGCCCCTACTTAAGTCTAGCAAAAACTGAAAATAAAGGACTAAAATACTAGAAATAACTCATGAATATTGAACTCGGAGAGTGAGGACTCACCATTGGTTCTGTCAATCTAAGCGTGATCTGGATGCTGAGAACCTAAACCTACATAACGAAAAGATGTAGCACACGTATGCATCAATACTTGAAAGGTACTGAGCATGTAGAATAGAGTAAAGCTGAAATAAAACATCGTAGAACAAGCACAAAAGCAAGAATAATATTCTGAACATGATGTAATGAATTATGAGCTAACTAGATGCAATGACCAAATTTATGACATGTTGAGACTGAATACTAACTGAACTGTAAATATGGTCAATGCAATAGATTCTGACTGGACTGTGGGAGCTACTAATAACCGATAATAAAACCACATGAGCTAAATGTGGATTCCGATGTATACGCCCCATCGAGAGGACCCACTATACCCTGTCAGAGGTATAAAGACATGTTGGCGTGATCACTAAACTCATGTCCACAGAGGGGATTTACAACCTACTTGGCTAGTAGTTTTAGGACTATTTCGGTATGCTGAACCCTAGTCCAACTCGGTATTATGTTACTCACTATTTCGGTATGCTGAACCCTAGTCCAACTCGGTATTATGTTACTCCCAATGAATTAAGTGATTAACATACTATGACTAAGTTTCTATAAATACTCGATAGCTCAAAATTGAACATGCAAACTGAGCAACAATTAATCTGATAATGATGCATTAATAACTGAGGCATGTATATCTAAAGTAACTGAAATATCTAACCTAGCATGTGTAATTCAAGAACTAAAGAAATACATATCTAGGGTTGTATAAATTCATGCAATAATTTGAGTAATAACACTATAATCTGATTTGGAATATATACCTAACTAATTCATGATAATCTAATGAATTTCTAGAAATACTAGGTCTAATCATGATAGGGAATCAAGAAACTGACTGAAAATTAAGGATCTAATGGGTGAAAGGAACCCACAAATGAAATCCCATATACCTGGTGGTGATGAAATCCACGGAGAAAACTTTAGATTTCGGGGCTGGAACTGATTGAACCTTGTTGCATTCTTGAACTAGGGTTCTTGACCTTTTTCTCTTCTCTTGCTTCTAATTTTCTATGTTTTGATTTATGATTGTGACTTAGTAAGTTCTTGTTATGTTTCTAGGCTTAAACTAACTAAAATGTCATGATTGGTAGCTTAAAAAACGTATCTTAGGGGTTAAACGAACTAGAAAAAGACCAAAATACCTCTAAAATTTTACTGTTTGACCAATCGATGACCTCGACTGACGGGCTGTCGTCAATCAACGGTCCATAGTTATGGAGTACCTAATTCATTTTGTGCTAAAAGGTATGACCATTTGAAGTACCCTATCAGCAAATTCCCCCTAATTAACTGCTACCTCACCTACGATCAGACCTAGGGATCTTAGGTTGAACGACGATCTATGTTAGTCATCTGTAGTTCATGTCATAGGTTGGGTAAATTGAGTCTCAATCCATAAACACAAACCACGTACCGTAGTCTGACTTACGGACTATAGGTCTGTCCGTGGATCGACACTTCATCAATTTTCTGGGCTGAGTTTTTGGGGGAGCTTCAGTGGCAAATGATTGTCAGTTGATGGTAATAGTTGATTGCACCTGCAGATTTCTGAAAAACTGATTTCTAGTCTATTTTGGATACCGGTGTTACATTATCTTACCCTTGGAAATATTTTTCCTCGAATGAAGACTAAACTAGCTGAAATAGAGGGAGAGAGCTGCAAACCCTACCACTTAACACTAAGAACTGAGTTTCTGACTGAATTGAGTTCCAAGAACATGTAAATACACTGAAAAATGCAAGTACAAACTGAGGGCACATGATTCTATGGTTGAATTCCCGCATGAATGACTGAAGAACTGAAGAGGAACTATTACATCAAGCTGGAGTGGAATTGGAAGGAAAGAGGTAAGGATACTTGGCTTTCATGGTTGCTTCTGCTTCCCAAGTAGCTCTCTCTACGTACTGACTCCTCCACAGAATCTTGATTGAAGTGACTTCTTTGTTTCTCAACATTCTAACCTGATGTTCAAGAATCTCAACTGATATATCCTCATAAGAAAGACTATATTTCACCGCCATACTCTCTAATGACACTACAGAAGTTGGGTCACCGACACACTTCTTCAAGAGCAAGATGTGGAAGATTGGATCACTGCTGCTAGTTCAGCTTGAAACTTTAACTCATATGCCACCTTGCCAACCCTTTTCAAGATCTTGTAATGGCCTACATATCTAGGATTGAGCTTCCATTTCTTACCAAATCTTATCACCCCTTTTATAGGTGGCACTTTTAGGAAAACTCAATCATCAACTTGGAACTCTAGTTCCCTTCTTCTTACATCTGCATAAGATTTCTGACAACTCTGGGTGTCTAAAGTCTATCTCTAATGAGTTTCACTTTCTCCATATCATAAAGGACTCTGACCCTATCAAAGTTTCTTCACCTACTTCAAACCAACCAACAAGAGATCTACATCTACGCCCATACAGTGTCTCATAAGGGTCCATCTGAATGCTGGAATGGTAGCTATTGTTGTAGGCATACTTAATAAGAGGAAGGTAGTCATCCCAACTACCCTTGAAATTGATCACACAAGCTCTCTACTTATCCTTTAGAGTCTGAATGGTACGCTCTGCCTGTCCATTCATCTGCAGATGAAATGATGTGCTAAGGTTAACCTGAGTACCAAGACCCTTCTGAAATGAATTCCAGAATTAGAGGTAAACTGAGGACCTTTATCTGAGATAATAGTAAACGAAACCCCATGCAACCTCAAAATTTCATTAATGTAAAGCTTGGCATAGTCCTCCGCCGAATCTGTAGTCTTGACCGCCAAAAAGCGAGAAGACTTAGTCATCTTGTCAACTATCACCCAAATGGAGTCATGTTGTTTGCGAGTTCAAGGTAGCACTGTAATGAAATCCATATTGATCACTTCCCACTTCCAAGTAGGAATGTTGATATCTTGAGTCATAACCCTTGGTTTCTGATGTTCTACCTTGACTTGCTGGCAATTGGAGCACTTACTTACAAAATCTACTATTTCCTTCTTCATGTCATTCCACCAGTAGACTTCCCGCAGATCGTACTACATCTTAGTGTCTCTTATAAAATATATGGAGTTATGAGCTTCTTCAAGAATATGCTATCTTAACTCACCCACGTCAGGAACATACAATCTACCCTAGTAGCGATGTACACTATCTCCCCCTTGGATAAAACATTTACTCTTTTACTGTGGACTGCACCCTTAAGTTCAAGCAAGATTGGATCACTGTCTTACTTTTCCTTAATCTCTACTACCAAAGAAGATTTTGCCTATTCTAAACTGTTGCACCACTTTTTGATATGCTTATAAGGTGAACTCCCAAGCGAGCAAGCTTGTGAACATCATTCACTAGCTCATTTCTTTCTTTCTCAACATGGGCTACACTACCCATAGATAATCTGCAAAGAGCATCTGCTACCATATTCGCCTTACCAGGATGGTAATGGACATTCATATCATAATTTTTAAGGAACTCAAGCCATCTCCTATGGCAAAGATTGAACTCTTTCTAGGTGAACACATATTGAAGTCTCTTATGGTCTGTGAACACATCTACATAAACACCATACAAGTACTGTATCTAGATCTTGAGTGCAAAACCATTGCTGCAAGCTCGAGGTCATGAGTTAGATTGTTCTTCTCACGCACCTTAAGCTGTTTAGAAGCATAAGCTATAACCTTATCTCGTTGCATCAACACATAACCTAGGGAAAACCTAGATGCATCGCAATAGATCACATACCATCTCAACCCTCTGGTAGAGTCATGACAGGAGATGTAGTCAATCTAGTTTTCAATTGTGCAAAGCTTTTCTCACAATCATTTGACCAATGAAACTTGACCATCTTCTAAGTCAACCTAGTCAATGGTGAGGCTATAGATGAAAATCCTTCCACGAACCTTCTGTAATAACCCGCTATACCTAAGAAACTTCTAATATCTATAGCAGAGTTAGGTCTGGGTCATTATTTCACTGCTTCTATCTTCTGCGAATCCACTCGGATCCCCTTGCTAGATACAATGTGACCAAGGAATGCAAAAGATTGCAACCCAGAACTTACATTTGCTATACTTAGTGAATAACTGGCGATCTTTGAGAGTCTGCAGAATAACTCTCAAATGAGTTATATGTTCTTCATTATTCTTAGAGTAGATGAGGATATCATCAATAAAGACGATAACAAACAAGTCTAAGTACTATTTGAACACTCTATTCATCAAATCCATGAAAACTACAGGAGCATTTGTTTGTCCAAACAATATAACTACAAATTCATAATGATCATACCAAGTTCTGAAGGTTGTCTTTGAAATATCACTATCTCTGACTCTAAGCTAATGATAACCTAATTTGAGGTCTATCTTCGAAAAATGGCTAGCACCCTAAAGTTGGTCAAACAAGTCCAATATTGGGGATGAGATACTTATTTTAGATTGTGACCTTGTTTAAATATCTATAGTCAATAAACATTATGAGAGATTCATCTTTCTTCTTTACGAACAACACTGGTGCACTCCATGGCAAAACACTAGGTCTGATGAAGGCCTTATCTAAAATATTTTTCAACTACTCTTTCAATCCCTTAAGCTCAGTTGGAGCTATTTTGTAAGGAGGAATAGAAATAGGTTGGGTATTTGAAAAGAGATCAATTTTAAAGTCGATTTCCCTTTAGAAGGGACTCCGGGAAGATTTTCTGGAAACCCACTGACTATTGAAACTGACTCAATAGTTAGGGTTTCAAAGCTAGAAACCTTAACCTGAACTAAATAATATAGATAGCCCTTAGAGATCATCTTTCTAGCCTTAACGTAAGAAATAAATCGTCCCATAGGCGCTAAGCTACTAACCTTCCATTCTAAGATTGGTTCGTTTGGAAATTGAAAAAGAATAATCATAGTTTTACAATCGACCGAGGCATAACATGAAATAACCAATCCACTCCTAGAATGACATCGAAGTATACCATTTCTAACTATACAATATCTGTTGAGGTGACTTTTTGAGAGACTGTGATAGGCAATTTTTGTAAACCCATCTAGCTATAATTGGGTCACTAACTGGAGTAGAGATTGAGAAAGGTTCTGAGAGAGTTTCTGGATTAACACTGAATTGGACTGCTATGTAAGGAGTTACAAAGAAAAGAGTAGTCCCTGGATCTGACAATGCATAAACATCAAGGTCAAAGACTCGTAACGTACCGGTGACTAGATCAGGACCAACCTGATCATGGTGATCCTGAAAAGCATACAACCTGTTCTAGCTCTAACCGAGTTACCCTACTAAGTCGGGTGACTTGTTTGTGCTACTGAAGTTGTAGACTGAGCTCTACCATAACCACCTCCTTGACCTTGTCTAGAAGGACAATCCCTCAACATGTGACCAAACAGATCGCACCCAAAACATCCTTCCTTTCTTGCAAGGCACTCGCCTGGATGGTTCTTACTACACTTAGGGAAGGTGGGGTAAGTTTTAGTGCCTAAAACACTTCCTTAAGACTTAGAGCTTGGTGCCCTGACCTTCTGATCATACCTGTTCTTGGATGATAGAACACTAGCTATTGAAGGGGCTGGAAAATGAATACTTTTGCTGACTCTACGAGCGATTTCCACCACCAGATTTTTGCTGAGAGTAGTCATAGTTCCCAGTCCTAGCCTTCTTATTCTCATTAGCATTTTCCCTAATTTTATCAACCTTAACCTGCTGAGCATGAGTCATAATCCTAGAGATATTCATATATTCAAGTAACAGAGAACTTCTGCACTCAGTTTTCACCAAATCTGACACTCTATATAAGAACTTATTCAATTGAGCCCTGGATTTAGCAACCATGTGAGGAGCATACGTGGAGAGTTTGTTAAACTTGAGCATATACTCTTGGACCGTCATGTTTCCCTAAATTCATGAATTCCGGAGCCTTTGCTTCTCTTAACACTATTAAGAAAAACCTCTTCAGAAAGGTCTAACTAAAGCAATACCAAGTAATAGGAGCTACATATGTACCCATATTTTTCTTTCACTGAGTGTACCAGATATGAGCAACATTTTTCAGCTGGTATGATGCCAACTCAACCCGATCATTTCCAGTGACCTATATCACCTCTAAGATCTTCTTGATCTCATCCAAGAAATTATGTGGATCTTTACTACTCTGCGATCCCAAGAAGTCTGGCAGATTTATCCTAACAAAGTCATGGACCCTTGCTGTTGCTGATCCACCATTAGTATTCAAAGGGGCTTGAACCCGATTGTTCTGGTTGGCAACACTTTGATCCAACGTCTGAATGGAATTTCTTAATTCAGCATGGAGACTGCCTGATCTGGGATTATAGTAGCTGCATTTGCATTCCTAGCATTCTCATTCCTAGCATTAGCTCTACAGGGAGGCATGATCTGAAACGTAGAACATCGAGTTAGAATGGAATTATATCATACCTTACGTACAATAAGAGTAACAAGGAAGTGAAATTTTTCCTAAAACACTTCATAGCCTCCCTCTCATTAGATGTGGTGCACTTCACACACATGAACATGACTCTACTTAGTGCGGCTTTTCAGACATCCTAGGAAACTTAAAACTAGTGCTCTGATACCAATTTTGTCACGCCCTGAGCTCCCCTCGAGACGCGTACACAGGACCTAGGACCACAAATGATCCTAAGCTAACCCTGCTGGCATAATCATGAGCATACAAAAGATAATTAACTGATGCGGAAGCTAAATCATAATTTAAATTAAAAGATGGGGAATACCCATATACTATAAGTGAGATATTTGAAACCGATGAGTTTAATACAAATAAAATATTAACTCTATACTAAGCTAAAACTAACTATGTATGAAAATAGCCTCTAATTGACTAGAAATGTTGGGACAAGCCCCAACTAAGTCTAGCAAAAACTGAAACTAAAGAACTAAAATACTATAAATAACTCATGAATATTGTCCTCGGAGAATGAGGACTCACCACTAATTCTGCTGAACTTGGAAATCGATCTAAGCGTGATCTGGATGCTGAGAAGATGTAGCGCACGTATGCGTCAGTACTTGAAAGCAACTGAGCATGTAGGATAGAGTAAAGCTGAAATAAAACATAACTGAACAAGCACAAAAGCAAGTATAATATTCTGAACATGATATACTGAATTCTAAGCAACTTGATGCAATGACCAAATTTATGATATTCTGAGATTGAATACTAACTGAAATGTAAATATGGTCAATGCAATAGAGTTTAATTGAATTGTGGGAGCTACTAATAACCGATAATTAAACCACATGAGATAAATGTGGAATGCGATGTATACGCCCCCTATCTAGAGGACCCAATATACCCTGCAAAAAGGTATAAAGGCATAATGGCGTGATCACTAAATTGATGCCCACATAGGGGACTTACAACCTACTTGGCTAGTAGTTCTAGGACTATTTTGGTACGTTGAACCCTAGTCCAACTCGGTATTATGCTACTCTCAATGAATTAAGTGATTAACATACTATGACTGAGTTTCTATAAATACTGGATACTCAAAACTGAACATGCAAACTGAGAATGCAATAATTAATCTGATAATGCATTAATAACTGAGTCATGTATATCTGAAGTAACTGAAATATCTGACCTGGCATTTGTAATTCAAGAACTAAATAAATACATAGATAGGGTTCTGAAATTCATGTAATAATATAAGTAATAACGTGGTAATCTAATTTGGAACATAAAACTAACTAATTCATGATAATCTAATGAAGTTCTAGAAACCCTAGGTCTAATCATGATATGGTAATCAAGAAACTGACAGAAAACTAAGGATCTAATGGGTGAAAGAAACCCACTAGTAAAATCACACATACTAGGTGATGATATCCACGGAGAAATCTTTAGATTTCGGGGCTGGAACTGATAGAATCTTGATACATTATTGAACAAGGGTCTTGACCTTTTTCTCTACTCATGTTTTAAATTTTCTAAGTTTTGATTTATGACTTTTACTTGGGTAAGTTTTTGTTATGTTTCTAGGCTTAAACTTACAAAATCTCATGATTTAGGGCTTAAATGACGTATTTTAGGTATTAAACGAACTAGGAAAAAAACAAATACCCTTGAAAATTTTGCTGTCAGACCAATCGACGACCTGAACTGACGGACCGTCGTTCAATCGACGGTCTGTCATTTGGGTCTGCTCGACATACTTTCACTAAAATGAGCATACCATTTTACTCAGAGGTCGGATTTTTTCAAGCTTGGTGTCTATGGAAATATAATTCAATTATCTTTCATATAATAGGTCATTAAGAACCTAATTCATTTTGTGATAAAAGTTATAACCCTTTGAAGTCGACGCTATCAGCAAATTCCCCCTAACAAACTGCTAACCTCACCTACGATCAGACCTACGGACCGTAGATCGAATGACGGTCCGTGCTGGTCATCCGTAGTTCATGTCAGAGGCTGGGTAACTTGAGCCTCAATCCATGGACACAGACACGGATTGTAGTCTGACTTACGGACCGTAAGTCTGTCTGTGGATCGACACTTGTCAATTTTCTGGGCTGAGTTTTTGTCGAAGCTTCAGTGGAAAACGATAGATGCAACATACTGGACATAGATCAGACTACAGTCCATCGATGGTAACGGTTGATTGCACCTGGAGATTTCTGAAAAGCTGATTTATGGTTTGTTTTGGATACGAGGTGTTAAAAATAAAAGAGATCATAAAACCTTAGATGAAGAGCTTAGGTGAGAGAGAACCACGAATAAAAGAATTTCAAGTCCAACAATCGTTATGGAGTCTGAGAGAGAGAAAAACTAAATAAATGAGTATTTAAAAATATTAAAAATAAATAAAATAAAAATGAGGTTTAACGAATCTAGTTGTTACCGTTGAATGTAACTGATTGTGTTAAAAAAAATTACACTAACAGTGTACACAAGTTAATCGCTTAACGAGTGCGGTTGTTACCGTTAAATTTACCTGATTGTGTAGAAAAACTTTACACTAACAATGCACACATGTTAATCTCTTTAAATATACTCTTAATTATATTTCAATTTAAAAGTATCATTTCTGTCTAACTATTGGACCAAACTTACCATTTTTTTAACAATAGAGTGATATGTCATTCCAGGTATGTATTAAAATGTCATATGGACCTCCACATGTGCATACCCATTTCATCTACCTCTACATCGACGTTTTAATATCCCTAATTTCACCCTTTTTCTCATTTCATCCTTTCACCAATCTTATTTTCACTCCTTTTCCTCATTTCAACTCTTTCTCCATTAAAAGACCTAACAAGATTTCATTCACCACATAGACTTTAAAACAATGTCAGAATCATTTGTTAATTCACTTGAAACATCGTATGCAAGAAGATATCATTGTGGTCTCAATGCACAAAATTTGACGGTTAGAACTTATTTGGATGCAAGGGGTTCTACAAATGTCCAAGACGCAACATAAGTTGTAAATTAATTGGAGGTTTATATGATTATATTCGAACATCTGTTGGTTAAATTAGCAATAAATATTTCTGCAAATTTGATGGTTGAATTGTTACAATACATGCATGTCACATCATGTGCATATTGGAATGGCAAGATAAACAACTCACACCAAGAGCGGTAAGTGTACCCTAAACCTTAAACCCTAAATCATAATAGATCTAAATGATAAATTATATGTCAAGAAGGCTGAAAAGAAGAAATTGAAAAAGATTGTCTATGGAATATACGAGGTTGAAAAGGACAACCTGAAAAAAAAAATTTGAAGAAAAAAAATTTATTTCAGCCCAAAAGACAGGAAAGTTTTGCTTTTGGTACATAAAATCAAAAAGTTGGAAACTATCATTTTCATTTCATATGTTTTGTTCATTGTGTTTGTTGTGAGGATCATGAAGTGAATGTTCTTAATGAAGTGAATGTTTAGGATTCAATGTATGAATTAAATTTTTTTTCATGTTGTATTACTTATGAAATTTGTATTTTGTAAAGAAGTTGTAGTTTTTATGTAGAACTGAATATTTCATTTGATTGTAATGAAGTTGACTTGAAAAAATATAAATTGGACAAATATGTTTTGAAAAACTACTTAATTATTACATAAGTGAGATATATGTATAGTACCAAAGTTGGACAATAGAGAACTGAAACGATAATGCAGTATCAACATTAAGTAAAATCTGAATAAACTTCACAAAATCTGAATAAAAATCAATTATTAATGCTTCACGAGATTGAATTGAGAAATTGAAACTAAATTTACAGAATCTGGACATAAACTAAGTAGAGAACTGATGAAGAAATGCATTAACAACAATAAGTAAAAACTGAAAATAAACTTCATAAAATCTGCACAAAACCAAAAATTAATGTTTCACCAAACTTCATAAGTTAACACCAACTTCACGGCAAAAACAAACACAAACATTCATTGTTTTGCATCTACAAATTTAACCCAAAATAAACATAAACATCATTATTTTGCATCTACCAAATCCAACCCAAAATAAACAAACACAATCATTGTTTTGCATTTACCAACTTCAAGCAAAAATAAATTAAAGTAGTCAACTTTAATTTTTGCACTATCCAAAATAGTTTAAATTTGAGATCTCTCATTAGCTTTTCTTTTCTTACACTTGCCCATATTATTATTCTTCTCTCTCACTCTCATTTCAACTAGTTGGTAGTGATAACTTCTTACCCTTTTCAAGTGATCTTGGTAGATGAGAAGGGTAAATTTGTAAGTTCTCTGATTCCTTGATCACCTCTAAAAGATATCTCTATATTCGGTTGCCCTTTGTAGATTCATCATCATCTTCAATTTTGTGTGATCTTTATATATGACTTAAGACCTTATATCTGGATCATTTTCAGGCTCTCTAGCAAAACCCAATGGTTCATACTGTGTTGATTGAGGGACTGAACTATTAAAATCATAAACGTCTTCATGAGCTTCTTCTTCTTCAACTTCTTCCTCTATTCTCCCCCCCCCCCCCCTTTTTCATCAATGTTGCCCCCTGATCTTCTTCAACAACCTAAAATAAGATGAGCTAAAAACTTAAATGGTATAGCAAACTACATAGTAATTCCTTACCTTGCATGTTCTTATATTATGGGTTATGCACCACACTTACTACATCTTATTTTAATTCTTTTTCTTGAGTAAGTCCACTCTCTTACTTTTTTAATTATTGCATCGTTTTTCTTAATTCTTTTGATCTTTGGTATTTTAACTGTTTTCAGAAGATCAGATGGATCTATTGCATGTTTTGGTAACACATTTCAAAAAAGTTCACCTCTTAATGGCATCAACTTGGCCCTATATGTCATCAAGTAAGCTTTCTTATTGTACCACTAATTAATTTTCTTTCTTTGATTCTATCTACCGGTACAACATAACTTTGATGGTATGAGGATATGGAATGCTAGTTGACTGTCATGACATGTATTTTTTCTCCACCAAGTTTAATGCGTGCCTATCTTCTCCCTTAGGCACTTCATATCCAAGATCACCATTGAAATCAACATTACATAATTGGCTTATCTTCATATATGCAGTGAACAATTTCATGCACTTAAGATTGTATTAGTAGTCCATTTTCTTGCATTATCTCTTTTAGTTTGTTCATTATCTTGATTCTTATATCTTCAAGCATTTTCAAATTGTCCTGCATGTTGCTTGCAGGATCTTAAAGTTGAAGAACTTAGTGAAATTATTATCCACCATTTGATTTTTTCATATAGTATCCAAATATGTCTTGCATCATCTCTATGGTAGATGGTGGATACCTAAGAAAATTCTTGTCAGAACTATTTGACAATGCACCAATTGCATCAACTGATCCTTGAAATCTTCTTCATAAGTACTCCAAGAAGCTACCAAAGCAGTTTCTTCATCTCTCTTGACCTAAATATCTTTAACCAGTTGGCCTTGATATTTATAACACAGTACCTACAATCAATAAAATTTTGATAGATAATAAATTCAAGAGAACAAAATAATTAAAGCAACTTAAAGTACTTGTTTTTAGACAAAGGAATGACATCTTTTACTACTTTTATAGTTTTTTGTACATGTCAAATAATTAAATATACAACTATAAATTGTTATAAAAATAGGACAAGGTTATTCAAGGTGACAGTTTCACCATCTTTCAAATTTCAGTGAATTGTTCAAAAATTGTAGAAATCACATCCATGTCCTGGTTGTCTATTTATCAACTATAACTCATGCTAATAGGTAAGAAACTCTGGCAATCATGTGCCATAGCCACCAAAAGTTATCTCTTGTATTGACCCTTCAGTAAGGTCTCATCTAGTCTAATGAAGGGTCTCAATCCTCTTTCCATCACAACCACATTCTATGAAACTTTCTTTTACCTGTTTCAACCCATATTTAAATAAATTAATCACAATATCACTGTCAAAAATTGCTTAACCTATGTTAATTTGTATAAGACTTAAGTCTTTTGTAATCATCTAAGAAACTTCCTTGTAATTTTTGAAAAGCCATCCTTTTGGCCCTTTTCAACTTTGAGAAAAAACAGTTAAGTTGAATTGGTCCTTCAAGCCTTGTCTTATATTCTTAAGCTTGTATTGAGGAGTATTCTGCACTTTACTCTTGAAATATTGCGCTAAATAGTTGTGCAAGCTCTAGGATTTTTAAATGCATCTTGACAATTGTGATTTGTTTTAAGTGTTTTAACCTTAAAACCTGGACCCTTATCATCTTGTGAAATAAGAAGGACAAAAGAACAACCAATCATGCATTTATAATTCAGTCTTGTTCTGCCACTTTTTCCACTACTATAGGCTTGAAATTACTGTGCTAAAGTTCTTGAAAGTCATGGAGAGATGAAGTTCTTTGTAGTAACTGAGTTGTTCATTTACTTCTCATTAAGATGCAAAAAATTAGAGAAGTAAATGAACAACTCAGTTACTAGAATTGTCATTATCACTAGAACCACTTTCTAATTCAGCATTGCTTCTATATTTACACTCAATCAAGTATGCTTCACTATGGTGAATTATATTTGGTACAAAAATAGTGTCTTCAAAAATTATCCGCAACAAAGAAATAAAGAACCTTAAATTGTTCATTCAATAGGATTTGGAGTTTCACAATACCTTCAAACCATTCAATCAAGTAAGATATTTCAGAAGACCTTTTCACAAATAATTTGTTTCACAAGCACAAACTCTAAGTTATGTGTGTGCTCTTACATTATCTTATCATAGCCTAAGAAATTTTTATCAATGTCTCTCCTAATTACACCATACTTCTTATCATATTCTAGTTGCGATTTTATAATTCATTACCCCCATAATGCAATCTAGAGTCAACAAAAAGATCTTTCATACTAAACTTTGAAAAAATAAGCAAACGTAATGGGCCTTAGACAAAGTGACATAATGAGCAGAAAATGAATAAGATATATTTTAGGAACTTATGCTAAAAAAAATAAAGGAAGTAAAAACTTGCAGGAATGAACAAGGTACACTTTATGAAAAAAGGCATTTGAGATCAAGTCCTTACTGCTATAAAACATACAAGGGTCACTTGTTTATTACTACATAAATAATAAAGGGAAAAAATTCTGAACAAACGAAAATGAATAACATACAATTTAGGAATCTGTACTCAAAGAAAGAAAAAATTGTACCACCCCGTATTTGAAAAATAAAATTGAAACAAATTACAACAGGTTGCAGATGCCACCAACGGAGGCCACCCACGGCCCGTGGATGGGACCACGGACTGTAGGTGTGGTCTGTGGACTGAGCATCCAAGAACTCCATTTAGCCATGAAACCATGGCCTGACCAACAAACCATCGAACAGACGACAGTCCGTGGTTTGATAGCCAAATTCCAACTCCCTGACCACCATCAATGGTCTTGCATGATGAACCGTGGGTTCTTTCACGGTTCGTTGATGAGTGGTAGTTATTTGTAGGGGCAGTTGCATTTTTTCCTAATTAATTAATTCATATACTATATTGTTTTGCCTAAGTCTAAAATCTCATATGAGTTTTTTTATCCTCAAATTCACCTCATTTAATTCATTTTTCCAAATCCTCTAAAGACAACCAAAACTTACTCTAACTGGAACTTGAAGAAGAAGATTCAACCTAGGGTTTCAAGCTAAGTTTCCAATTCCTCCATTGAAGGGTAGAAATTGGACTTGAGGTATAGTAGTTTTCATCCATTTATTCATTTCATTCATGGAATCCCCAAATTTCTCTATTTTCAAAGTAAAATTTCCCAAATTAGCTGGGATTTTCTTCAATTACCATGGATTCTCTTGATTATTGATCTAAAATAATTGAGTTATGTTTTAATATGCATGTAATGATGATTTAGAATTCTTTTATGATGTCTCCCTTATGAACCCATATAAACTCTCGTGTTTTCCAAGTTGTGATCATATGATGTGGGTTGTTGATTATGAAAGAACAGTTTTATGAACTAAAACATGAAGTGATAAAATCACATAAATTTATGATATAATCTTTAATTCTATATGTGGTGATTGCAAGTAAGTTTTGAACCTTGAAAGGACAAAGTATGAGTTATGCATGATTTGTATGAAATCTATGTAATTGTTTTAAGGGTGCTTTGAGAGTAAAGTGTCAATGATGATGTTTGAATGTTGTGTTGTGAAAGGCTATTTTCATAAACACGTAATAGGATGATGTGAAAGGTTTTCTCACATAATAAAGATTCTTAGGTTGAAAGGCTTTCTCGCCTAATTGAATCATAGAGCAACACGTATAGTAATGAAACTTGTTTTGGATTGATTATCCTAGGATTCCTTTCCATGAATGATAGAATAAGTAAGAAATGACTATTCTTGGAAAATATGCTTAGCACCGAGTGGATATTGATGTGAGATGGAAGCTCTCCCATTACTAGAGGTCGTGTTTCTAGAAGTAATCTCTTGAGATCGAATCTCTTCCATTAGTAGTTGTCAGGTTTCTAGTAACAATCTCCTTTATCACATAAACGATGTGCCTCCGTAGTATGATTATCTATTGGATCAACTTAAGCTAGAAGTTCATGGTTCTACTTTAGGCAAGTAGAATAACTCTATTCGGTGTGGCAGACACCGGAGGATCATGTTATACCTCACATGGTCTTTATGTCGGTTAAGGCTAATTTCCCCGTAACAAGATGAATAATAAACTAAGTTTACTTCAAGAACTATCTCATATGAGTTCAAAGGTTTTTTATGATGATGTTAACTTGCATTGAATGTGATTTTATGACTTATGTTTTCTAACTCTCTTATATTATGTTTAGTTGGTCAATTGCATGTTATAAAATGAAATGTACCTTTTAGCATGTTTTAAATATCTTTATTACATAGCTATCATACTTGGTACATCATTTTGTACTAACGCATACTCTTGCTTACATTTTCCCCCAAATATAGGGTCCGACAGATAAGGTTCCCAATATCCTAGCTAGAGCTTGAATTTACTTATTTTTCTGAGCTTGGTGAGTCCTAATTATTCAAGGATGGAGTGTATTATTTTAGTTTCTTTCTTGTATTTCCTTTTTGGACATGATGTATGGGATGACTATGATGACATATGAGTTAAATTTCAGCTTTCGTTATAAAATATTTTAAACTTGGACTATTGTTTTAATCTTATTGTTCTATTTCTTATTTTATGAGAGCTAAGTGGCTTGTATGAAGTCCTTCGGGTATCTATACGCCATGTTACATCAAAGATCTAACGCCCTAAAATAAACTAAGGTGAACTAGAGCTACGTGATGGTTTCTTGAGTTAATTTTAAGTTAAAATCAGTTATATTGATGTTCTTAGGCAGTGTGTGAAGTTTGGTGACGTTTGGAGGCCAAACGTCCATGACGTTCGCAAAGTGTGTCTTAGATAGTGCTTGTGTGTCTTGATGTGTTTGAGCAAATTTTACGTGTTTGTTTGAATCGAAATTGATGGGGGTTGTTCCTAAGACCTAGAATACTATATTTAAGGGTTTAACGTCTAAGTAATACCCCATCTAGGACCCACAAAGGGCCCAAGAGAAGGACCTAAAACTGCCTTGGTAGTGTCCACCAACTAGTGCAAACGACGGCCAATGGTCCAACCAACGGCGCGTCAACTTGCCCCGTCGAATGGACCTGAAAGGTAGGCTATCCAATCCCCAAATGGATCTAAGTGTCCACCCACGAAACGCCACCAACAGACCGTTCATGGACAGACGGTCCGTTGCTTGTAATCTGTCGATTGAAGGCTGTCCAAAAAAGTTGTTTTTCCTGTAATGACTTGGGGTATTTTGTAAATTCACCCCAAGTCTTTTATGACCCTAGGATGATATTTTTAGGGTTTTTAAGTTATAGAGATTAGTTTTAAGTCCTAGACCTAGACAAGAACCCTCACTTAAAATGTTCAATCTCCCTCTCAAAAGAAAAACTCTCTCAAGTCACCATTAGAGCTAAGACTCAAGGAAGAACTAGGAGGGATGGTTGGAAGTGTTTCTTTTATAAAAATTAGTGGTTTTCTTTCTCATTGAGGCATGGTATCCATTCTTGAACCCTTTTCCATTCAAGGAGTCATTTCAAAAAGAGTTTTCAAACTCAACTTCTAAGCATGGGCCCTCTTGTAAAAGTGTTTTAATGATTCAAATGTGTTTCTTCTAGTATTAGTTGATAATTTTAATTTCAAAACCCTAATGAACTCATGTTTACGAAAATATCCAACTTTTAGTTTAAGGGATGGGTAAAACAAACATGTATGTGTAGGAACTTTAGTTTTCTTATGTTGTTATTATGATTTTGATACTTCCCTAAGGACCTTATTATGATGAAATATTGAGGAATTTATTATAGGTGGTGATGGCTTGGTTAAATGGTGAGTTGCTTACATTGTATAATTTTTATTATAAATTGCTCTTGAGTGGTATGGTCCACCTTCTTGGTGGCAGTGTTTACTTGATGTATTTGGATATGTTTGGTATGTATTGTGAGTATGGCTTTGAAGGCCTAATGTGTGAAAAGAAGTGATAATGAAGTTGATTCTTGTTGATATGTATTATGAAACTTGAAGTGAATGCCTTGCTTAGATTATGTCTAAAAGAAATAAACGTATATGTTGAGCATGCTAGTGTGTGAGAAATGATGAATAAATATGTAAGCATGCCTAGAATTAAATGTTATGAAAGTAATGATTTATGTGAAAGGTGTGCTCACATGTACACACACAATCACACTTTCAATGAATTAATGAATGAATGAAGTTAAAGAATGTGAATGAAAAGGAGAGTTTTGGGGTAAGCATTCATTGTGAGTTCAGATGAAGTGGTTAGTAGAAATCTCACTACTCCCAAGAGATTTCTAATGTAGGTTGGAGGATGGATACCCATTGTGAGTTGAGATGGAATGTCCAAAAGTTATCCTTGACCTTTAGTAATGAATGTTTAAGACTCCGTGGGGGAAATTATGCTTAGCACGGAGAGGATATGAAGAAGGGGTGGGTGCACATTGTGAGTAGAGATATCGTACCCAATGTAACTCTTGAGATGAGTATCCCTTGTTAGTAGAGAGCGAGTTACTTAGTAGTAATCTCCTTACCCTTAACTATGCGCCCGCATAGGTGTAGCTATTGGACAAAGCCATGTAAAAGCTAAGAGAAAGACCCCACCCTAGGCAAGTGGGGGGATTCTCATCCGATAAGGGTAGTATCGGTATTCCATGTCTAGCTCTCATGGTCTATGTCGGTTAAAGATATTTTCCCACAAAAGAATGAAAGAACTAAGTCTCCTAAAAGAACGTACTACTTAGGGTAGGTGGTGGTATGGGACGCTATCTATCCATTGCACTAAGTAGACCTTCCGAAAGGGGAGTTTTGGTGTGTTTTATATGAAATTTATGAATTAAGTCTCCTAAAAGAAGTTACTATTTAGGGTAGGTGATGGTATGTGACGCTATCTATCCATTGCACTAAGTAGACCTTCTGAAAGGGAGTTTTGGTGGGTTCTATCATGTGTTTTAAATGAAGTTAGATAACTTAAGGTCTATTGTTAAGAAAGTATGTTAAAACGAAATTTTATGTGAAAAATTTAGAAGTGACTAATGTAGGGTGCTTAATCCAAGGGAATCTTCAAGGAGCATTAAGTGGGAGTAATAGTATGGGATGCTATTCTCACATTGCACTTAGTGTAACTTATAGGTCCTATTGGAGAAGGGTACTTACATGAAATCCTTCTTGTATGAATGTGTCTCAAATATCTAGCCAAGAGTGTGGATTTGATTCCCGAACTAGGTAACCCTATGGTTGGCACTCTTAAGGATCACTTTGGTGTGTCTTGAAGGGGGTGCATGGGTATTCCCTTCTTGTCTTACCTTATGGATTCTTAGGATAACTTGATTAGGGAAACATCTTGGGAAATGATTTCACATTGCTTGGAATAAATTATTCACTGTAACATGTCACTATTTCACTGTAATATTTCTTGAAGTTACTGTAATGTGTCCTTTGGTTCTAAAATTATGGAATTCTTTTATTATGTGCTAAATGATGACTATTATACTATTTCAACTCTTAAATCATGAAAGTTTTACTTATTTGGCATGAAAGCTTATTTTTACTAAAATGTCCCTTTTCGCATGTTTTTGCATATGCTATACTTAGTAAATTGTCTTGTACTAATCCCATATTTTTCTAAACTTAATAAGTATAGGTTGGAGGCGTTTGAAGACTAGAAGACAAGCTTGGGAAAGATTCTCTCAAGACTAAATATGTCTTTATATATTCGAGGCGTAGTCGTATATCTTAGTTTCTATTTTAAAGACTTATTATTTTTTTTTATTTAATGTAAAGGGCCGTGTCCCTAAGGTATTATATCGTGTCTTTAAGTTGGCTTGTGTAGACGAGATCAAATCCTTAGCTTTTATGAAAAATGTTCCCTTTATTAATTATTCGTGAAAAATTTTAATTTCACACTACTTATCATGTCTTATGTAATGAATGTTTGCTAAGGCTTGTACAAGACCTCTGAAAGGTCAAGTACGCAATTGTTCCGACCCGTGGGTTCTCCCTAACTTCTATGGGGTACTTTCAAATCGTTACAAAAGATGTACCCCTGAGTTGTGACAAAAACATACTGGGGTCATATGATTATTATGACATAAACAATAAAGGGAAAACTTTGAACAAATGGACCATAGTAAACAATGAAAATTGCCATTGTAATCACACACATCGAATTCAAGTAAGACAATAAAAATTTACAAACAAATAAGACATTTATGAAAAAAGACATTGGAACCAAGTCCAAACTGCTATGCAGAAATATAAAGGCCACATGTTTATTACACTTAGACAATAGAGGAAAAATTTAAACATAGGACGTAATAAACTAAGGGCATTGGGACCATACACATCAAATTCAATGAAAATAATACATATTCACATATAAACAAATCATTCATGAAAAAGGGCATTGAGATCAAGTCCTTACTACTTTGTAGAAATGAATAAGTGCTTATACTTTAGAAATATGTACTAAAACAAAGAAAAGCATACATGGGTTACTTATTTATTACAACATAAACAGTTAAGGGAAAAAATCTAAACAAACAATCCATAATAAACAAAGTAAAAGGGCATTGCCAATTGTGATAATATGATACATATTCACGTACAAACAAGTCATTATGAACAAGGGCATCAAGACCATGTCCTTACTACCACGCAGGAATGAATAGACTAAACTTTAGGAATCTATACTAAAAGAAAGAAAAAACATATATGTGCCACATATATATTACAAAAATCGCATAGGTAAATAAAAATAATTTAACAAACGGGTGCACTAAAATTTGTAAATCAAACTATGTAACATTAATGATTAATTTTCTTAATTAAAAATATACCAAAAAATTAAAATCAAACAACATATTATTTAGCTTTAATATTCATGTTTTTTAATAGGAAGTGAATGGACAAAGAAAACAAAAGAAAAATTTAGTTTACCCATGGGTTTTATGCTTCAAGATTTCACGAACCTCTGATGACTAACAACGAGACATGAAAACAAAAAGTAGAATTAAACGGAATTTATTGAAATTGTATATGAAACCTTTATCACTTTTAGTAGCTTTATAGAATTAAATAAATAGAATTTGCTAATTAACTTTATATTAAATAATTACTTTTGAATTTTATTTAATTGTTTATGGAAAATCAAAAGTGAATCAATTAAAAGTTCAATTGGCTAATAACCTTTTCCCCCCTAATTTTTTAAGTTGTAAGTCTCTAATTTAAGATAATTTAATAGATAATATTATTTTTTTATTTTTTTAAAAAAAATAAAAGATGGACTATTAACTATGATTTAGAAGTTAATTAGGAGCATTTTTGAAATGTAATAAAAATTGTAGCAAGGGGAATCAATCCTACACGGCTGGTGGCAAAGGCCTTATCGTTGGCTGAGCAACAGAAACCAGTAGTATAAGAGACTTTATTGTTCAAAGTTGTCCAAGATATATTATTTGATTATTTAAATATTATTTTATTTATATACATGATATATTTTCGAATAAAGGATGTCTAATCGGACCCTCAATACGGTGTACCTGATGTGGCATATTAACACAAACATGAGATGTCACATAACTCTTCTATTAAATAGAAGGGTCAAATAGTTAGATCGAAAGGACATTTTTGAATAAAAAATATAATTTAACAATATATTTAATCTATTTATCGTAATTAAAAAATAGTTTTAACCCTTTTCGAATATTAAAATGCCCTCCTTTCGCCTATTAGGTCAAAAAATCTCATAACCTATAAGAAATAGTTCAAATTTGCCCTCTTTCTACCTAAAAATATGATTATCAACTAATAAATGTTATTCAATATACCCGCATTTTGTGTGATCTTACTATATTTTAATAATATATATAATATTTTTATAATATTAAAATAGTTTTAAAAATTCTATTTAGCCTTCAAATTTAAATAGAGTAAAACTCAATTTTTTAATTCATTTTACTTGTATTAGCATCTTACTTATATTCTTTTTCCATTATGTAACCATTTTAGTCATTTAAAAATACTGAGATATTACCGTATTTACACTCAGAAAAATTCAAAAAAAAACCATCTTACTATGGGCATATATAATGAAATTCTTCTTTCTCCATGACTAGGAGGATAATGTTTTTATACAACATACATTCAGGTTAATTCACACATTAGTTCATATATTTTATTTAAAGCAAATACTTATATTAGGTAAGACAAAAATTTAGATTTTTCTAGAAAAAATGTTATGAATCAAAAGAAAACTAAATAATTGTCAAGGTACAGTAAAAAAATTATTGTAATGTATAATTAGAATTAAGAAATATTTGAGTCATCTCTAATACGCTTAGGGAATTTTTTTATCTAATACGTAGAAGGAAGACTAAATTTGAACCATTCTAATGGATTAAGGCATTATTTATTCAAAGGGGGGCATTTTTTTTTAACTATTTTCAATATGTTAAGGACATTTTAATTTAATAGGTGAAAGAAATGACATTTTTGACTAGTAAGTGGAAGGAAGGCATTTTTAACCTTTTTCTAATTTTAAATATGTCATGTCATAATTCAACTTAAAATGTTATAAAAAATAAATGTTATTTAAAATAGATTAAAAAGAAAAGGAAGATAAATAGACTGAATGAGAATGTATACACCTATCATTTACTTTGAAATTTATCAATTGAAGTTAAATACGGAATTGTATACACTTTTTGCTTTCTGCAGTTTTTGAAAAATGAGGTTGGAAAACTAGTTTGGAATAGTATTCGAGTTTCAACTTGAATCTGACAATTTTATTAAGCTAGCATTCAATTATAGATTAATTTTATAAAAGAATAAAAAAAAAAAAAAACTTTTTGGAATAGTTTTAAACTTGAAGTTCTATTAAAATATGTATTAACTTGAAAAGATTGAAGTTGTTTTAAAACACTTTTTTTTTATATTTTTCCTTTTTTTATTAATCAATTACTCATTTTTGAGATTTATTGAAAAAATAAAAATTAAATAAAATTGTTAAAAATGAGTCGGATAGTGAATTTAAAAGAAGTTGATTTATGGGTCCAATTAGGTGTTTATGAATCAGAATATCTTTTTATTTTCGTATAAATGTCATGTGGTAAGGTCAAAATGACATGACAATTCTATGTGGCATTTAAAAAAATAAAAAAATTGTAAGCACCGGTTATTCTTTCTCAGACTCCGTCAATGTTGACGATAAATCATAGCCACGGAGCACAGTTGCTCACAGTAACAAACCAAAGGATGGAGCAAACACCATCGTGGTCAGTATTATGTTGTTTATCATTTTTTTCTACTTTGAGGTTTAATGTTGCTTGAAAAAAAATGACTATTTGTGAAAGATTTATGTATGTGTTTGACACATTATCAAATTAAGATTATGTGTATCTAGCTTTTATTGTTGTGTCTGATTACGTGTATATATATATATGACAAAATACACTCATGTATATTTGAATAAGAGTTCATTTTATTAATAAGTTTAAACTTTATTGAATCACAAAAAAGAAATATTTTGATTGTTTTAGAAGTTGTGATGTGGTATGCCCTCTAAAGTTTTTACAAACATGATTTACTAATGGTTTATGGATTATTGTTATTTAGGTACACACTGGTTTGTAATATTATGTATCTGACAAAATGTTGGTGCATCTAGATACGTCTAGGTACATATATCTTGGGATACATAATGTCAAAATTAGATGTAATTTTTTCTAGATACATTGTGTATTCAAGTGGAATGCTTGTATTCCTATATATCTAGTATCGCAGATACATGTGAATCACACCAAATAAACAAACTATATATATAGAGAGAGAGAGAGAGCGATTTCCATGTATCTAGGATAGATAACGAATCTCTTGCGCCTCTCTCCCTAGCTCGCTCGCTTCTCTTCTAATTTTAGTGTATCTGATAGCAAAAATGCATGTATCTAAGTGTATCTTTCTCAATTATTGTAGGAAACTCTTACTAAGGGGCAAAATACGTAATATCTTAAAATTAAAAATAATAATAGTAAATGTGATAGTGAAATATGTCTAATTATGTAAAAAACTTTATTCTATATCATACGAGAATGGACTATGCGGGTGTAATGCGAAAATGTGAACTATGTCGATGTAATTATTTTTATTAGACAGTAATGTTTGTTCTTATTTTCAACAGTACTGGTTCGTCTATCTAACCAATTCGATCATCTTATCCTTTAAATTACACTTACAAATTTTTTGTTGTTCCTTTTTTAAGGTAGATAGTGACGGATATTGTTGTTATAGGTAGAATAGTTATATGAATATAGTTAAATACATGGGTAATTGACAAAAAATCTAACTAGTGTATGTGCTATTACTTAGATGCACGTTATTTTGTTATATTACAAATCTCATCAAATTTTGATGTGTCCAGATATGTCCTTGTATATCTATTTTGGGATACATGAGGTCAAAATTATATGTAATTTGTTCTAGATATACTATATTCAAGTGGATTCACATGTATGTGGATAGACATACAAATCTAGTTCGCCGCTCTCTTATCTCGCTCGCATATCGGGTATCTTAGATACATGTGAATCACATTAGACACATGTATGTAGTATATACCTACTGTATATAGCATGTATATGAGATACATAGACAAATCTCACTCATTTCTCCCTTTTTCAATACATCTAATTGCAAAAAACATGTCTCTAGGTGTATCTCACTTAAAATAGGATGTGAAATTATTAATTAATAAGACAAAACAAAATTATTCAAACTAGAAAAAGAATTAATAAATTATTTGTGTAATGAGATAGTAACTCCAAAATATAACATGAAAGAATTGATTTCAAATAATATTTGACCGCTACAAATGAATGATTGTTATAATTACTACTTCGATAAGGCCAAATATATAAATGGATTTATAAATTTGTTGGTTTTTTCTCTTCAGATACTTTAACTATTTTATTTTCTTATTAAATTATTAAATCATCCATAATTTGTTTCTTTTAAATACCGTTGATTGATGTGAAATCAGATTTTGTGAGGGTATTGATAGAGAGAATATATATGATATGTTGTAATTAGTTCAATTAATTACTAGTATTAACATATTAGTTTTAATTTATAAATTAAATAACTATTATATTTTATTAACTAAATACATATTATATAATGTCATATAATTAATACGTGAGAAATAATATTAATAAGAGAAAAACAATTTGCAATTATCTGTTGCACCTTTTAATTTTTTTAAAAAACTTATCACATGTGAATCCAGAGTCCTATTTTTTTTAGTAATTGACAAGATAAATTTTTCCCTTGATTTTCTCGAGTAGTTGACTCTTATTTTGATATTATTCCAAAGATAAATATTCATTACTATTCACCGTAGGTTTGAACAAGTAATTTTTCTCTCTTTAATTTATCTTTTTTTGCTTTTCTTGATGTTTTTTTTTTTAAATTTTGATGTTTTTGTTAGTCTGATTTTTTTATAAATAAGATATTTTTAAAATTTTATTTCGTTTTTTATTTTATTTTTAATCCTAAACTTAAATTTTGAACTCCTTCTGGTGTGTTTTCTCATATCTAAAATACATTTTTTTTGGTGAAATAAATATATTTAATTCTAAAATTTGGTGTTTATAACTACGCGCGTGTATATATATATATATATATATATATATATATATATATATATACACTCATTATTAAAGATTTTATGATCTCATATCATTAATAAAATCTTAAAATTTATAGTACTTTATATTAATTATTTTAGTTTAGACTTTTAATTATTACATGCGTTGAATTTTGGATAATGATATATATTTTTTGCTACAATTTTTTACAACAATATATAATATGCATTGTTTTATATTGTGAGATTTATTCTCCAAATTTATACTATTTGTTCTAAACTTTCAAGTTGGATACTAAATGTATATAAATTGGATATCAATTAGATACAATATTAACTTATTTTAGCTTGTCTAATTTGATCGAAATATCAATTGCATTTAATTTTTTTATTATCTAGTGGGATATCTGTTGGATATCAATACCAACTAAATATAATATTAATTTATTTTAGGTGTAACGACCTGTTTAGTCGTTTTTTAGCAACAGATTTTATTTCTGGAAAACTGGCTGAGACGACGGACCCTACGACGGACCGTCATGGGCACGACGGACCGTCGCAGGGTCTCGTTTCAAAACACTTAGAAAATCTGAAATTGGGTACTGAAAATCGACTCTCTGAACTTCGTAACGAAATGGCAGGACGGACCGTCACAGGTGTGACGGACCGTCACGGAGTCTTCACTGGAAATCCAGTCTCTGAACATTGCGACGACCTGCAGGACGGACCGTCGCAGGCACGACGGGCCGTCGCAGGTTGCGTAATCCCAGTCTGGGTCGGATTTCTTTATACGTTTTAAGGAACGTTTTTGACTATTCCTGCTTTAATTATAAAGTTAGTGAGTTAATGTTAATAAGTCTAATTACTTGGGGGTTAAAAGAGGTAACCTTAAGTTAATTAGTGGGTTATTATTGTCATCTTTTATTCTTAATTATATACTAATTAGGGTAAAAGAAAGAGGGTTTGAATAAAGAAAATAGAAAGAACAAAGAGAAATAAAGAGAAACGATAGAGAGAGGATCGAACGAGAGGAAAAACACAAAGCTTGGGAAATTGCTTGCTTGATCACGAATCTTCGGTGGAGGTAGGTTATGGTTTTTATACTATTCGTAGTAAACTCGTAATAGCGAATGATATGTATGGGTAGTATTGTAAACCCTTCTATATGCTTAATTGTATGCTTGCATGAATGTGATTATGTAATTGTGATAAAATAAGCATGATGAAGCTATTGAATCCTAAATCTTGAGAAACCCTAATCTACTTTGTTAATGATGATGCCTTAGTGTAAAAGAAGGCTTGATGAACGAAAGTAGTGAGATTAGGGGATCGGGTGCCACGTTCCGATACCAGGATAGTATATGAGGATCGGAGTGTCACATTCCGACACCAGGATAGAATGAGGATCGCAGTGTCACGTTCCGACACCAGGATAGAATGAGGATCGGAGTGTCACGTTCCGACACCATGATAGAATATGGATCGGGTGCCACGTTCCGGTACCAGGATAGTATATGAAGAGCGGAGTGTCATGTACCGACATGAGAGGAATAAAGATAATGAATCTTGAAAGATGTTAATATACTCAATCTAATGAATCTAATTCCCAAATGAGTATGATGAGGAGGCGTGAGTCCTCATTGATGTGCTTGGTGTTGTAACCAAGGGTTATGGTAATTGTAAATGCTGCATGCTAAGGATATTAGTTGATTTTATGTTGTTATCTGATATATACTGTATTCTATTTTGAGTTGGCCGATGATACCTACTCAGTACTTGTGTTTGTACTGACCCCCCCTACTTTTATGTTTTGTTTTCTTGTTAATTGTGGAGTGCAGCAAACTACCGTCGTCTTCAACTCAAGCGCAACTCTAGCCAGTCTTCATTACTCCGAATATCAGGGTGAGCTAATGCTTCTAGCTTGGACTGGATCTTCCTCTTCATGTCTTGATGCCTTGAAGTTCCGGCATGGACTAGCTTTTACTTATTTTAGCTTCTTAGAATACTCTTAGTTTAGTAATTTGATCATAGATGTTCTTGTGGTGATGAATTCCAGATTTTGGGGATAATAATAGTTGTTGAGTTTTTAGAAGTTATTGAATTGGTTTTTATTAATGAGTTAAGTCTTCCGCATTACTTTCTGTTGATATTATATTGAAATGTTAAGGTTTAGATTGGTTGGTTCGCTCACATAGGAGGGTAAGTGTGGGTGCCAGTCGCGACCCGATTTGGGTCGTGACAAACTTGGTATCAGAGCATTAGGTTCGTTGGTCTCATCACACAAGAACGAGTCTAGTAGAGTTTTAAGGAACGGTAGGGGGACGCCTTTACTTTTCTTTGAGAGGCTATAAGACTTTAGGAAAATTCCATTCTTTCCTTCTTTCTTTCGTGCTATTACTTGGGTCCAATTGGTATCTAGGTGATACAAATTGGTATCTGACCATCTTCACTCTATTTCGCAGATGGTTAGAACTAGAGCAACGACTGCGCCAACATCAACATCGACAAGACAAGAAGCGTCTGAGCCAGCCACTAGGGCTGTAGCTCGAGGAAGAGTAGCGGCAAGAGGCCGTGGTAGAGGTCGTGGGAGGACGTCCTCTAGAGGAAGAGGACGAGCACCTAGCCCATCTGATACTAGGGCAGTGACTCCTCCACCAACTGAAGAAGTAGTAAGAGAGGGTGAGGAAGGGGAAACTGAACAAGTACAGAATGAGGGATTGCCTCCCCAACCTACCCCAGAGATGATCAATCAGGTTCTTGCTTATCTTAGTGGGTTATCTGATCAAGGTCAAACACCTCCAGTGTTTTCTGCACCAGCACCTCAGGGTCCGGAGGTACAACATGCGGCTACTGTAGCTCCCCGCATGGATGCCTCATTGGAAATAGGCACATTTCCTCGTCTGACTGCAGGGCCTGTAATGACAAATGATCAGCATGAACTTTTCAGTAAGTTTTTGAAATTGAAACCTCCAGTCTTCAAGGGTGCTGAATCCGAGGATGCCTACGAATTTCTGGTTGACTGTCATGAGCTACTACACAAGATGGGTATAGTAGAACGATTTGTGTTGAGTTTGTGACTTATCAGTTTCAAGGGAACGCCAAAATGTGGTGGCGGTCACATGTTGAGTGTCAACCAATAGAGGCACCACCTATGACTTGGGCATCATTTTCTAGTTTGTTTATGGAGAAGTATATCCCCCGGACTTTGAGGGATAGGAAAAGGGATGAGTTTTTGAGCCTAGAGCAAGGTCGCATGTCGGTTACTGCATATGAGGCTAAGTTTCGTGCATTATCCCGGTATGCCACCCAACTATGTTTCAGTCCACAAGAGCGGATTTGCCGTTTTGTGAAGGGGTTGAGATCAGAGTTGCGGATTTCAGCCTTACAGGTAGCAGCTATAGCGAAATCTTTTCAAGAAGTGGTAGACTTCGTGATAGAGGTAGAGGGAGTGAAGCCAGATGTCTTCACCATGGCAACTACATCAAAAAGGTTTCGAAAGGGAGGTGAGTTTAATGGTTCTTACTCTAGAGGACAGGGTTCCGGAGGTTACTCAGTTCGACCAATTCAGTCTTCACTACAGACTGTAGTTGGGGGACCACCTCAGACCGGTCAACACTTCTCTGAAAGACCTATGCTTGAATCCAGAGAGTGTTATGGATGTGGGGAGACTGGGCACATTAGGAGAAATTGTCCGAAATAGAGTTACAGACCTCCAAATGTTAGAGGTAGAGGTGGTTATGAAAGAGGCCGTCATTCTGGAGGACGCGGTGGTCGAGGTAATGGTGGTCACTAAAACGGCCGGGGTGATGGGCAAACTGGAGCCGCTACATCACAACATGGTAGGGGCAACGGACAGACAGGTGAGAGGGCCCATTGTTACGCTTTCCCTGGGCGGTCAGAAGCGGAGACATCAGATGCTGTCATCACAGGTAATCTTTCGGTTTGTGATTGCATGGCTTTTGTATTGTTTGACCCTGGCTCTACATTTTCGTATGTATCTTCCTCAGTTGCTAATGGTCTTAATTTACCTTGTGAATTACTTGACATACCTATTCGTGTTTCTACTCCGGTGGGTGAGTCTGTGATAGTTGAAAAAGTATATACGTCTTGTTTGGTAACTTTTGTGGGGAGCAACACTTATGTAGACTTGGTTATCTTAGAAATGGTTGATTTTGATGTAATTCTGGGTATGACTTAGCTTTCTCCGAATTTTGCAATCTTGGATTGTAATGCTAAAACTGTGACGTTAGCCAAGCCTGGGACGGATCCGTTAGTGTTGAGGGCGACTACACTTCCAATCCGGTTCGTATCGTCTCCTTTCTTCGTGCTAAGAAAATGGTTAGTAAAGGGTGTTTAGTGTTCTTGGCACATCTCAGGGATGACACTACTCAAGTACCTTCGATTGAGTCGATTTCGATAGTCCGTGAGTTTTTGGATGTGTTCCCTGCAGATCTTCCTGGTATGCCACCAGATAGGGATATTGACTTCTGCATTGATCTTGAACCGGGCACTCGCCCCATTTCTATACCCCCTTATAGAATGGCTCCCGCGGAGTTAAGAGAGTTAAAGGCCCAACTTCAAGAGTTGTTGAGCAAAGGCTTCATTAGACCAAGTGCATCTCCTTGGGGTGCTCCGGTTTTGTTTGTGAAGAAGAAGGATGGAAGTTTTCGGATGTGCATAGACTACCGGCAGTTGAACAAGGTAACTATTAAGAACAAGTATCCTCTTCCTCGCATTGATGACTTGTTCGATCAGTTACAAGGTGCTTGTGTCTTCTCTAAGATTGACTTGAGATCCGATTATCATCAATTGAAAATACGGGCAACGGATGTGCCAAAGACTGCTTTTAGAACCAGGTATGGGCATTACGAATTTGTAGTGATGTCTTTTGGTCTTACGAATGCCCCTGCTGCGTTCATGAGTTTGATGAACGGAATTTTTAAGCCATATTTGAATCTCTTTGTGATCGTATTTATTGATGATATATTGGTACTCAAAGAGCAAGAAGGAACATGAAGAGCATTTGAGAATGGTATTGGGAATGTTGAGGGAGAAAGCTTTATGCCAAGTTCTCTAAGTGTGAATTTTGGCTAGATGCAGTGTCCTTCTTGGGGCACGTGGTTTCTAAGGAAGGAGTGATGGTGGATCCTTCTAAGATTGAGACAGTGAAAAATTGGGTAAGACCCACTAATGTGTCAGAAATAAGGAGCTTTGTTGGGTTAGCTAGCTACTACCGCCGATTTGTCAAGGGATTCTCTTCTATTGCTTCCCAATTGACGAACTTGACTAAGCAGAATGTTCCATTTGTGTGGTCGGACGAATGTGAGGAAAGCTTTCAGAAGCTCAAGACGTTGTTGACTACCGCACCTATCCTTACCTTGCCAGTAGAGGGTAAGAACTTCATTGTTTATTGTGATGCATCCTATTCTGGTTTGGGTGCAGTGCTAATGCAAGAAAAGAGTGTGATTGCTTATGCTTCAAGGCAATTAAAGGTGCATGAACGTAACTATCCGACCCACGATTTGGAATTGGCTGCGGTAATGTTTGCATTAAAGCAAGGCACTATCTATATGGGGTTAAGTGTGAAGTATACACGGATCATCGTAGCCTTCAGTATGTCTTTACTCAGAAAGATTTGAACTTGAGACAGAGGAGATGGATGGAGCTACTAAAGGACTACGATATCACTATCTTGTATCATTCGGGAAAAGCAAATGTTGTGGCAGATGCTTTAAGTAGAAAAGCGAGAAGCATGGGAAGTCTAGCTCACTTGCAAGTTTCTAGACGCATTTTGGCTAGAGAGGTTCAGATGCTGGCTAACGACCTTTTGAGGTTAGAAATAAATGAGAAGGGAGGATTGTTGGCTTGTGTAGAGGCAAGATCTTCCTTCCTTGACAAGATTAAGGGAAAGCAGTTTAATGATGAGAAATTGATCCGGATCCGAGAAAAAGTGTTGCAAGGAGAGGCTAAAGAAGCAACAATCGATGAGGAAGGTGTTTTGAGGATTAAGGGAAGGGTATGTGTACCCCGCGTCGATGATTTGATCAACACTATTCTGACAGAGGCTCATAGTTCAAGGTATTCGATACATCCGGGTTCAACCAAGATGTATCGTGACCTAAAGCAACACTTTTGGTGGAGAAGAATGAAGCGTGATATTGTTGACTTTATTGCCAAATGTCCAAACTGTCAACAAGTAAAGTATGAACACCAGAGGCCCAGAGGAACACTTCAGAGAATGCCCATTCCTGAATGGAAGTGGAAAATGATTGCGATGGATTTCGTGGTTGGTCTTCCAAAGACATTGGGAAAGTTTGATTCTATTTGGGTGATTGTTGATAGGTTAACTAAATCTGCTCATTTCATTCCGGTCCAGGTGACTTACAATGCCGAGAAGTTAGCCAAAATCTATATCTCAGAAATTGTTCGGTTGCATGGGGTTCCACTCTCCATCATATCAGATAGAGGTACGCAGTTTACTTCTAAGTTTTGGAAAACATTGCATGCGGAATTGGGTACTAGGTTGGACCTTAGTACTGCGTTCCATCCTCAGACCGATGGTCAGTCTGAGCGAACGATTCAAGTGTTGGAGGATACGCTTCGTGCATGTGTGATAGAATTTGGTGGCCATTGGGATAACTTCTTACTCTTAGCAGAGTTCTCCTACAACAATAGCTATCACTCAAGCATTGACATGGCCCCATTTGAAGCATTGTATGGTAGGAGATGTAGGTCTCCCATTGGTTGGTTTGATGCATTTGAGGTTAGACCTTGGGGTACTGACCTTTTGAGGGATTCATTAGAGAAAGTGAAATCTATTCAAGAAAAAGCTTCTAGCGGCGCAAAGTAGGCAAAAAGAATATGCAGATCGAAAGGTTAGAGACTTAGAGTTCATGGAGGGTGAACAAGTCTTGTTGAAGGTTTCGCCAATGAAAGGGGTGATGCGGTTTGGTAAAAGAGGTAAACTAAGCCCAAGGTATATTGGTCCCTTTGAAGTGCTTAAGCAAGTAGGGGAGGTGGCTTACGAATTAGCCTTGCCTCCAGGGCTGTCCGGAGTACATCCGGTATTTCATGTTTCTATATTGAAAGGATACCATGGGGATGGAAACTACATTATTCGTTGGGATTCAGTTTTGCTTGACGAAAAATTGTCTTATGAGGAGGAGCCTGTAGCTATTTTAGATAGAGAAGTGCGCAAGTTGAGGTCAAGGGAGATTGCATCCATCAAGGTGCAATGGAAGAATCGGCCGGTTGAAGAAGCAACTTGGGAGAAGGAGGCCGATATGCGAGAAAGATATCCACACCTGTTTACAGATTCAGGTACCCCTTTTCGCCCTTGTTTTCCTTCTTCTTGATCGTTCGAGGACGAACGATGGGTAAATTGGTACCTATTGTAACGACCTGTTTAGTCGTTTTTGAGCAGCAGATTTTATTTCTGGAAAACTGGCTGAGACGACGGACCCCACGACGAACCGTCATGGGCACGACGGACTGTCGCAGGGTCTCGTTTCAAAACACTTAGAAAATCTGAAATTAGGTACTGAAAATCGACTCTCTGAACTTCGTAACGAAATGGCAGGACGGACCGTCACAGGTGTGACGGACTGTCACGGAGTCTTCAGTGGAAATCCAGTCTCTGAACATTGCGACGACCTGCAGGACGGACCGTCGCAGGCACGACGGGCCGTCGCAGATTGCGTAATCCCAGTCTGGGTCGGATTTCTTTATACATTTTAAGGAACGTTTTTGACTATTCCTGCTTTAATTATAAAGTTAGTGAGTTAATGTTAATAAGTCTAATTACTTGGGGGTTAAAAGAGGTAACCTTAAGTTAATTAGTGGGTTATTATTGCCATCTTTTATTCTTAATTATATACTAATTAGGGTAAAAGAAAGAGGGTTTGAATAAAGAAAATAGAAAGAACAAAGAGAAATAAAGAGAAACGATAGAGAGAGGATCGAACGAGAGGAAAAACACAAAGCTTGGGAAATTGCTTGCTTGATCACGAATCTTCGATGGAGGTAGGTTATGGTTTTTATACTATTCGTAGTAAACTCGTAATAGAGAATGATATGTATGGGTAGTATTATAAACCCTTCTATATGCTTAATTGTATGCTTGCATGAATGTGATTATGTAATTGTGATAAAATAAGCATGATGAAGCTATTGAATCCTAAATCTTGAGAAACCCTAATCTACTTTGTTAATGATGATGCCTTAGTGTAAAATAAGGCTTGATGAACGAAAGTAGTGAGATTAGGGGATCGGGTGCCACGTTCCGGTACCAGGATAGTATATGAGGATCGGAGTGTCACGTTCCGACACAGGATAGAATGAGGATCGGAGTGTCACGTTCCGACACCAAGATAGAATGAGGATCGGAGTGTCACGTTCCGACACCAAGATAGAATGAGGATCGGAGTGTCACGTTCCGACACCAGGATAGAATATGGATCGGGTGCCACGTTCCGGTACCAGGATAGAATATGGATCGGGTGTCACGTTCCGACACCAGGATAGTATAACGTTCCGACACCAGGATAGTATATGAGGAGCAGAGTGTCACGTACCGACACGAGAGGAATAAAGATAATGAATCTTGAAAGATGTTAATATACTCAATCTAATGAATCTAATTCCCAAATGAGTATGATGAGGAGGCGTGAGTCCTCATTGATGTGCTTGGTGTTGTAACCAAGGGTTATGGTAATTGTAAATGCTGCATGCTAAGGATATTAGTTGATTTTATGTTGTTATCTGATATATACTGTTTTCTATTTTGAGTTGCCGATGATACCTACTCAGTACTTGTGTTTGTACTGACCACCCCTACTTTTATGTTTTGTTTTCTTGTTAATTGTGGAGTGCAGCAAACGTACCGTCGTCTTCAACTCAACCGCAACTCTAGCCAGTCTTCATTACTCCGGATATCAGGGTGAGCTAATACTTCTAGCTTGGACTGGATCTTCCTCTTCATGTCTTGATGCCTTGAAGTTCCGGCATGGACTAGCTTTTACTTATTTTAGCTTCTTAGAATACTCTTAGTTTAGTAATTTGATCATAGATGTTCTTGTGGTGATGAATTCCAGATTTTGGGGATAATAATAGTTGTTGAGTTTTTAGAAGTTATTGAATTGGTTTTTATTAATGAGTTAAGTCTTCCGCATTACTTTCTGTTGATATTATATTGAAATGTTAAGGTTTAGATTGGTTGGTTCGCTCACATAGGAGGGTAAGTCTGGGTGCCAGTCGCGACCCGATTTGGGTCGTGACATTAGGTTGTCCAATTTGATTGAAATCTCAACCGTATATATGTTGGTTTTATGATTTTTCAATGGGATATCAGTTGGATAACAAATGTATAACAATTGGATACAACATTAATTTATTTTTGGCGGACTAATTCAGTTGAAATCTCAATTACATGTTGGGTTTTCAATTTTTTTAATGAAAAATCTGTTTGATATCAAATTTATATTAATTGGATACAAAATTGACTTATTTTAGACTAACTAATTCATTTGAGATTTCAATTACATATAGTTTTTTCAATTGGATATCAATTATTTACCATATGTATATCGATTGGGTACAACATTAACTAGCTTTGGCCGGCTAATTCGATTTAAATCTCAATTACATGTTGTTTTTTCAAAATTTTCTATTGGATATCAGTTTGATACCAACTTATACAAATTGGATACAACATTAACTAGATTTAGCTTTGGCTAGTTCATTTGAAATCTCAATTACATATTTTTTTTTCAATTTTTTCATTGCGACATCAGTTGGATACCAAATGTATATCAATTTCATACTAAGATTTGATTTAATTTTTTCAGTCAATATCAATTGCATACCAACATTACATAATTTTTTACTATTCATTAAAAATACGAAAAACACAAATGATTAATTAGTACACATAATAAATGTTCTAAAATCATAATCATTAACTTAAAAGATAAAATAAATGAAAATATGAGTTTGCCACAATAAAACGATCAAATCATAATTAAAAAAAATATGTCTTTTTCATTAGGGTAATTTAAACATGTCTTCATGTAGTGTGTTCCTCCCGAGAACATGTACTACACGTAGGTCTTAAATTTCACATCAGCAAACTCTTTTCAGCGTTCAAGTTGTGGTCTCCCAACAATTTTTTTTGGGACAACTTTCACATATAGCAAATAAAAAATTCATATTTGTATGTTATAGCAAAGTTTGCATAATTGTGCTCCATAGCAAACATAGAAATTGTGTAATTCGCTATACATATACAGTTGAAGCAAATTGTATAAAATGAAGTGTATGAAACAAGAAAGAGAAAGACACTTGGGCAGAGAACTGTATAAAAACGAAGTGTATAAAACAAATTGTATTATTATAAGTGTACAGAACGATTATATACAATTTGAATTTGTATAAAATGAGAAAGAGAGAAAGAAAAAGAGATTTGACAAGGAATATACAATTGAATCGAACTGTATAAAACGAGAAAGAGAGAAAGAAAAAGAGACTTGACAAGGAATATACAATTGAATCGAACTGTATAAAACGAGAAAGAGAGAAATTAGATACAATTTGAAAATTGTATAAAACGAGAAAGAGAGAAAGGCAAAAAAAACTGGGCAGCGGAGTACTTTTATTGTATAATTATAACTGTATAGGACGAAAATATATGTACTTGCATGTGTATATACAATTTTCTCACGCTCTATACAAACAATAACGCAATTTATACATTTCGCTTTTGTTTGTATAAGTGAGAAAGGCGAGGGTGACGAGCGGATTTGAGAGAGTGGCGAGCGAGATCTAGAAGAGGGGAGAGAGGGGAACAAAAATATATGTATTTATACAATTTTCTCTGCTTTATACAATTAGAAACAATTTTTATACACTTGTGTTTGTAGAAAAAGTGAGGAAGCGAGCGAGAGATTGGAGGAGAGTAGCGAGCGAGATATTTGGGAGAGAGGCGCCTGGCAATTTCTTGTAAACGTTTGATATGGAGCATAATTAAATCAAACCCTAACTACTTCATTTATTTTAGGTTATTAGTTTGCTATTATATACAATCTTCCCTTCTTTTTTAATCAAATCACACTAATCTATACTCCGACCCAATTTTTTGAATTGCATATTTTCTTGTTTTATCATAAATTATTGTGTTAGTAATTACATGATACAAAAATACAAATAACTTTTATACATATGTTATATCAGTATACAAATTTCATACCATTTTATGCATACTTTTTATACCTATTTCATGCCAAATGTAAACACCAATTCATACCAGATTCATATAGAAAAGAATACAAAATCATACAATTTACAACTATAATTGTTTGTTTCAGTAAACTAATTCAATCCTACTATTATACACAATTTCATACCAATATAATGTTAAAACAAAAATTGAATCATATTATATTTGTGCTATAAAAATTATAAGTTTTCATACAAATTTGATATATTATATCCCAATGTCAGACAAAATTTACATCAATTTTTTACCAGTCGTACCAAAAAATCAATAATTACCCATACAAAGAATGAACATTAGTTGTAAACATTTTTAATCAGTATTCATTCACAAATTAATCAATAAAAACATTATACAAAATTCATATTTAATCAGTATTCATTCACAAAATTCACTGCATTTTCCAGTAATCTTTCCTCATATCAACATTCAACGCCATAATTAAAATTATTATACACAAACAAAATTTGAATACTTTTTTTTACTATCACTGTTCATATTTTTTTCTTATGTTTGACTTTTATACAAATAAAACATTGCAAAAAACACTAATCTGAAGATCACATCTATAACTATACTATATTAATATTGATAAGAAGTTTCTTTATAAGAAAATGAAGATTATCAAATAAAAATGAAAAGAACTTAGATGAGAGTGACTACTAACTAGAGACAATGTTAAGAAGAGAGAAACGTTGCATAAAAAAAATTGTTTTCAAAGAATTTTAACTATTTTGAGCGAAATAAGAAAAATAAAGTATTTTTTTTTGTATGAATCTGTAAAGGTTACAGATTCTAACAAGAATCCATAGCCAAAGCTCTGTTGGAGCTCAAGAACACGCAGAGAGAGTGCAAGACAATTGGAAGGGAGAAAATTTCTTCATTAATCTTCAATGTCACACAATACATCATTTATATACAACTTACTAACTAACAACTTTGTAACTAACTTGTAACTAATTCTTCCTAGCTATAATCTAGTATGTAATCCTCACCATAATATACTATATGCTTCAATATACTTTCAATGTACATCAATGCATTTGTTTAACTCTTTTACACCCTCCCTCAAGCTAGGAACTATGAAGATGTTCTTCATTCCTAGCTTGGATACAAGATGTATATGAGAATCTCGTCCAAGTGCCTTAGTGAATATGTCTGCAGGCTGTTCAGATGATGTTAAGTGTGTTGTACTAACCAATCCTTCTTGTATCTTTTCCCTCACGAAATGGCAGTCTATATCTATGTGTTTTGTTCTCTCATGGAACACTGGATTAGCTGCTATTTGAATCGCAGAAGTACTGTCTGAGTACAATGGCACAGGAAGATTAATCTTGATTCCAAGTTCATCAAACAAACCAACAATCCAAACAATCTCAGCAACTGTAGATGCCATTGCTCTATATTCTGCCTCTGCTGAACTTCTAGACACTGTCACTTGTTTCTTAGATTTCCAAGATATAGGTGAACCTCCATACTGTACCAAGTATCCTGTAATTGATCTTCTACTATTAATGCATGCACCCCAATCAGCATCACAAAAAACCTGCAAATCATTTCCACCTGTTGACGCCATCAAAATACCAAGTCGTGGTTCTGATTTCACATATCTAACTAATCTCATTGCAGCCTCCATATGTGAAGTCTTTGGAGAGTGCATAAATTGACTCAAGCACTGTACATCAAATGATATATCAGGTCTAGTAGTTGTGAGATACAACAACCTCCCAATTAACCTTTGATATCCTGTAGGATCTTTTAATGTTTCATCAGGACATGTAGATGAAATATTAGCATCAAATTCAACTGTAGTAAGTTTTTGATTCAATTCCAATGGAGTTGAGACTGGTTTGGCACCTGCCAACCCCATGTCTGATATGAGTTCCAAAGCATACTTCCTTTGATGTATTAGAATTCCAGCATCACTTCTAGCAAATTCCAGCCCAAGAAAGTATCTTAGTTCTCCCAAATCCTTGATCTTGAAAGCTTGTTGTAACCTCTCCTTAGTTTGCTGAATCATCACTGGATCATTTCCTGTCAATAACAGATCATCTACATATATAAGAACTATCATTATCTTGTCTTGTTTTCTCTTTGTGAACAAAGAATAATCTCTTGTGCTTTGATGAAATCCAGATTCAATCAAGGTATGTGTAAGCTTGATGTTCCACTGCCTTGATGCTTGTTTCAGGCCATAGAGTGATTTTAGCAATTTACACACTTGATTGTTTCCATTGCTGTTGTTCTGCCTTCTACTAAAACCTTGAGGCAATGTCATGTATACCTCTTCATAGAGATCTCCTTGTAGAAAGGCATTGTACACATCCATTTGATGAATGTGCCAATGATTAGCAGTTGCAATTGAAATAATAGACCTTACAATGGCCATTTTAACCACTGGTGAGAATGTCTCTTGGTAATCAAAACCTTCCTTTTGATTATAACTTTTGGCCACCAGTCGTGCCTTGAATCTTTCTACACCACCATCTGAATTATACTTCACCTTGTAAACCCATCTACAGCCAATGGCTTTCTTGTTCTTTGGCAAATCTACTAATTCCCAAGTCTGATTATCTTCTAGAGCTTTTATTTCACTTTGCATTGCATCCACCCATCTAACATCTTGTATAGCTTCTTCATAAGTAGCTGGCTCATTTTCAACTGATAATTTTGAAACGAAACTTTGATACTTGTTGGACAATCCAGAATAATCTAGTACTGAAGTTATTGAATACAAACATCTGTTAGTCCCACTTGTAGTAATGTAATCCTTATGCCAGATTGGAGGTTTAACACTCCTAGCAGACTTTCTTATTGTAGGAACATCCTGATGGAGTGACATTTGTGGAGCAACACTATCTGAACTAGAATGAGATATAGTGGGTTGTGGCACTATAGTGATCATTTCATCATAATTGAACAACTCTGTATTGGAAACAGGATCAGTTGATGATGTAGAATTGTCTTTGAAGGGAAACACAGACTCAACAAAGACTACATCTCTATTAACAAAGAATGTTTTACTCTCCAAATTGTATAATTTGTAGCCCTTTTGTGTAGTCTCATACCCCACTAAGACAGACTTTATGGCCCTAGGACTAACTTGTCTTGCTTAGTAAGATTAGTAGCAAAACACAAGCAGCCTATCACTCTTAAATGATCAATTGAAGGAGGCTTGTTGTATAGTTTCTCAAAAGATGATACACCATTCAAACTAGTAGAAGGCACTCTGTTGATCACATACACTGCAGCTTGAACACATAAACCCCAAAATCTATCTGGAAAACCAGCCTGAAACTTAATAGCTCTTGCTGTCTCTAAAATATGTCTATGTTTTCTTTCCACTACACCATTCTGTTGAGGTGTATATGGACAAGAGATTTCATGGATAGCACCATGTGACTTAAGAAGTTCATTGCAATTAGAATTAAAAAACTCAGAACCATTATCTGTCCTTATCTTCTGAATCTTTTTACCAAACTGAGTTTCAACTTCTGTAAAGAAATGTTTTAACAAACTAACAACATCTGATTTCAATCTCATTAGAAAAGTCCATGTCCATCTTGAATAGTCATCAACAATAGTAAGAAAATATCTCATACCATCAAAAGTTTCAACTCTATATGGTCCTCAAACATCCAAATGAACCAGCTGGAAAATATTTGTTGATCTACTAGTACTGTTAGGAAAGGGCAGCCTAGTTTGTCTAGCAAGTGGACAAACTTCACAATCATGCAGTGTAAATTTACTACCAAACTTATTTAAACTGGGAATCTTCCTGATTACACTCATAGGTACATGACATAGCCTTTGATGCCAAACAGTAGCTTGTGGAGCATGATGATGGATGGATGATTCCTCATAGATTGAGTTCCCTGCAACAATTGTGTCCCTCTTTCCTTTGAACTCTGAAGGATATCCAATAAGTTTGAAACAATCCAGCTTTACATGGCCAGTTTTGTGACAATGATCACACTTCAATAGTTTGTTACAATCACTTCTCATATGCCCCTTCATGTGACAATAATCACATAAGGCATTAGGATTGTATGGCTTCTTATTCCTAGAATTAGATCTCGATGCATACATTGCTGTAGGATTTAAACTTTCTGGCATTGACCTACTTAAATTTGCTGCTAGTTTCTGACTTTCATCTTGACTTATCATGGCATAAACCTGATTAATGCTAGGAAGTTGATGCATCAATAGAATTTGACTACGAGCCTGAGCATAACCATCATTAAGTCCCATAAGAAATTGCAACATTCTCTGATATTGAAGATGCTCAAAAAACTCTTTAGACTTAGGACAATTACAAGCTGGTGGTGGCATGATGCTATCATATTCATCCCAAAGATCTTTGAGTCTTGAGTAGTATACTGAGATAGAAGACACACCTTGAACAAGTGTGAAGATCTGAAGCACACGAGAACTTTTGATCTTGTTGAATCTTTCTTTTAGATCTCCCCAAATCAAATGTGTATCTGAACAGAAAAGAACACCACTGTGTAGATCTTTACTCACATTGCACAAAATCCATGAAACAATAATGGCATTACATCGATCCCACAGTTGAGCTAAACTCCCTGAAAACTGATCTCGTTTCACTGTTCCATCAATGAATCCTACTTTGTTCTTCCCAAGCAAAGCCAACTGCATTGCTTTGCTCCACAAAGTGTAATTATCTGTTCCTGTAAGCATTATTCCAATGTTGAGTGAGCCAGGTGCATCAGATGGATGCAAGTACAAAAGATGAAGATGATCAACGGTCGTGGATGCCATTGATGTTCCTGTGATTTCCCCTCCTGAATCTCCAGTAGAAACCATCGAATTAACAACTTTATCTTCTCGTTTACAGAATCAGTGGCTCTGATACCATGTAAAGGTTACAGATTCTAACAAGAATCCATAGCCAAAGCTCTGTTGGAGCTCAAGAACACGCAGAGAGAGTGCAAGACAATTGGAAGGGAGAAAATTTCTTCATTAATCTTCAATGTCACACAATACATCATTTATATACAACTTACTAACTAACAACTTTGTAACTAACTTGTAACTAATTCTTCCTAGCTATAATCTAGTATGTAATCCTCACCATAATATACTATATGCTTCAATATACTTTCAATGTACATCAATGCATTTGTTTAACTCTTTTACAGAATCTCTTATTTCTATGCCTCATTTTAGTTATCATTAAGTTATCAAATTATTTATTACCAATATATCCGTTTTATCTTATTTAATTTTCATACTAATTATTTTTTGCTGTTATTTAAATCATTTTTTATTTTACCGCAATATCAAAATCTGCAAAATTTATTATTATAACTTGAAAAATAAAAAGAATAATACCATAACTTATAATTATTACTCCTATACCAAATATAAAAATTTCACAATTCTCAAACGTTTGATTGATCCCAAGCTAAAGGACGACCTACACAAGGATGAGGACTTCGAGAAATAAGTTCATTTTAAGTTTTTTTTTCTCCCAGAAAGCAAATACAACTAAATCCCTAGCACCAAGAGTTGAGTGTTATGGATATTTTAAAGACTATTTCATGTCATTAAATTAAAAAGGAAATTTTAAAAATAGTAAATATAATAGACATAATAAGGTTTTATTGTTATAGTTTTGATAATCGCATTTTATATCTAATAGTTTTGTTTGTTATAGAGGTTGTGGTTTGTATATTTCGTGCAACTTGTATAGCTTGACCGTGGTATATTTCGTGCGACTTGTATAGCTTGTCCATGGCATATTTCGCTTGTGAATATACTAATAGAATAAGTATATACAAATTATGTATTTATATGTTTAGGAAGTTTCAGAATTTCGTTTGGATATTTCCTTGTCAATATACAAACGGGGTAAGTTATTGTGAATTTTTTTCATAAATCGTATACAAATAGCTAAGGTAAACATATTCAAATTTTGGACATATACAATTAAAAACCAAATTATACAAAATTCTAAATTTTACAATCAGGCGAATTATATAAATTTGACAAATTAAACAAATAGCAAAATTTGAAGAAACTATGATTATGAATTACAACTTTTCAAGACAATAGCTATATCATTTAAATGTTCGTTATTCTGCACAATTTTCTCTTAGAATGAATCCTAAGTTTAACATGGATTTACATTATTATTATTATTATTATTATTATTATTATTATTATTATTATTATATTTTTTTTTTTATTATTATTATTTATTTTTGAAAACCCAGACTCATCATTGAAGTTTCAAATATTGGTTATTATACATTGAAGTGATTTGTACTCAACCTACTGCATTATTAATTTATTATTCATACTAGCCAAGTAAATTATTTGAAGAAATTGAACAAATTAAACTTTAGTCCTCTATTGATGGAGTCTGTTGAGAAATTGAGGAAAAGGTGGAATCTTTGTTATGACTTATTAGTGTTGAATTTTACAATTGGATATATCATTAACAATGATGCTAATCTATTGAAATATTAAGAATTAAGTGGGTAAGTTTATGAGTGCATAGTAAAACTGTTAGTATTTTTAATTAGAGATCTCTAGTTTAAATTTTAAATTTGAACAAAATCTTGTTAAAAGACACACCATCGAATATGGCATGCAGTGTGCAATCCAAACTCCAAATACCAAATGAGAATAAAAATGAATAAGTTTGATTTTCACTTATTAAGATAAAAAATAAAATATAACAATGCATATGAAAGAGGCTAATGTGACTTTCTGTTATGCTGGTATTCTATTAAGATTTAAGTAATTATTTGAGTTATTACATTCCGTTTAGGTGAAGTAGTAAATTTTTCTAAAATTCAGCTAATTCAAATTTATGTAAGTTAGAATAATCGCACTTTTTTGTCATAATTAAAACTCGAAATCAGCCCTACTGCACCACAATTATTGGTGGTGCAATTTCATATATCAAAATAATTAAATTACAGTCTCAATTACCAGCTTATAGCAATTTTAAAACCTTTATATGATTTTTAAGTTTATTTGTAAAATAATTCCCTTATATGATTTTTGAAATGTAAGTAAATGTAACGTATCATGTTTTCGGTGAGGTCAGATAGATCTTTAATGATGCTCAAATGATAATTATTTTTTAAAAAAATTCTCTTTTTAATTTCTTATTTAATTATTTCATTAGTTTTAATTTGTTTGTTTTACTTTCCTTTTTTAGTTTGTTTAAAAAAAACAAGTTTTTTTTTTCCAAAAATTCAACTTTTCCTTGATATGTTTGGAACCACAAGATTAGAAACTATTTTGTACATTTACATAAATCTAGTTTAAGATTATAAAATGAAAAATTCATAACTTTTTAAAATTACATGTCAAATTAAAATTAGATAAATAAATTATAACAGAGATGGTATTTCTTTTACTAAATATAAATATAGATGTACAATTTTGTTTTTTTTTTATCTTTCAACTTTTTAATTTTAGGTTATATATTCTATAATTTGGAAGCTATTTTTTTTTTTTAAAAAAAACAATTAACATTTCTTTCTTCTTTTTTTCCTCCGAGATTAACAATTCTTTATTCTTTGTTCTTCTTTTTTCCCCAACGAAATAAGATTTTTATTAATTCATCAAGGACAATATATGCACAAAGAAACATACAAGATCGTTTACTATTCAATTATTTCCCAAGAAATTCCTTGTGCTAAAAAAAAATTAAAAAAAAATACTTAAGTTATGTTTAAATCGAAGACTCCTTCCTTCAAATTGATACCATTTATTAATGCGTCAACAACATAGCTTTTGTTAAGACTGTCTAACTTTAAATATATATAATTTACATATATGGCTACAGCTACACCCTGATGACAAATAAAAATACAAATTTATTTTAAAAATAAATAATAAATAAAAATAATATACATATAAATAAAAATTAATTAATTAATACTCGATAAAATAACGATCTGCGTATATTTATTAATCTAAATAAAGTAGTGAAGACATTTTCAATTAATATTTTTTGCACCGACGCAAAATAGACAAAAATGGAGCACCGCACGCTATTTAATTATTTGTTTGTCATATAGACGATGGACCAAAAATAATGTACTCTTATTTAGTACACATTCATCACTGTCAGATGGCATATGCCAGTTTGCATCAACTCTTTATTTTTAATTATTATATTATTACTTTTAAGTATTATATATGAAGTCAAAATAATGTTGTTGGGGCTTCTCTGTTTTGTTAGGACCAACATCACATAATTTTAATTAAAACTAATAATTATATTAATTTATTGAATTAATAAAGTAAATTAATAAAAAGTTACTCATACATTAGTTGAAAAAAAGGTTAAACATATTTTTATTTGAATGTATGATAGGATAGAAATTAAAAACGTTGAATGAATAGAATTCTTTTTAAAATTGTAAATATTAACATGAATAAAAAATATTATTTTATTTAAAAATATTAATATTTAATATGTTAAAATTTATGAGATTAAAGAATACAATTAAATTGAATATAAAATAAAATATTTATATAAAGTAGATTATTAATTTTTTATATGAAATTTATAAAAATGTAATTGTAATTTGTTACTGTCTATCTAAATACAAAATAAAATATTTATATACCCAAATTTGAGATAAGTTTAAACTCAATTTAATTTTTTTTTTTAACGTCAAAACAAATTAAGAGTGATAAATTTTATTTTATAATGCCAAATCAATCAAAGAAATCATAAGTCAATTATTTTTTCCTATTATAAATTCAATTTGACTTGAAAAAGTTGATTTGTACCCCCTAGGCCCTAGCAAAGAGCTATTTATAGAGCAATTGCAGAGATCTATATACTAAGTACTACAAAACGTAATAATTACACCACACCTGATTATTGAAAGTCATCTTAATTAAGATAAAAAGTAAGTTTAAAAGATTTTAACCAATTTCTTTTCTTCTTTTCACTAAGCACCCCCTTTGATTTCCACACAAATTTGTCAAGCTTCCACACAAATATTTATTTAATATATACTCTAACAAAATAAATATATAAAGAAATTATGGCTTTCAATTATTATTTTTTTGTTTATAGTTAAGTTACTTTAAGTTGCGATCAAGTTATGATATAATATTTATTGAGATATTTTCATAATTATCAAAAGTAAATTTAATTATCGTCTCAACGATATAATTTACTTATAGATATAAAAATAAGTTTTAAAAAGAATTCTGTTAATAAGGTCAAGTCTGATTAAAAAAATTTCAAATTATAAACTTGACTTCTTTTAAAAAATTGTGATTTAGTTTTAGTGTCACCTATTCCTTCTATTGTATGCATCATTTTTGACATTATACTTTTCCATGTTAAAAATCGTAATTTAGTGCACAAATTGTTGTCATTATTGTCCATCTGGGTCATTTAATTTTGTTCACATAAGTACTTTTATATTGGATTATATTTAATCAAAAATGAATTGTTTATGCAATGATTAAGGAAGTGTATAATCATGGAAAGAATAATACTTGCTTTTTCATAATTGAATTTCAAAAAATATGATAACCACAAAATTTCATAATTTAACTTGAAGTTGAATTTAGTATTTCTATGAATTTGAAAATAACAAAAAATGTTCACTCTAAATTACTTAAAAATAAAAAATAACTATGATTTCTATTCATGCACCAAACTTAACTTCAATTATCAATTATTAATTTTCAGTTTACAATTATTTTAAAAATATAAATCTCCCAATAACGCATGATTAAACGCTTTATATATAAATCATGTAGTTTAATATAATACTTTTAATAACAATGTCAGACATTATTTATCCATGTCAAAATTTTAATGATGAAATTAATTTATGTTATTGTTTTGTCTTTTACGTATTTCATTTTCTAATGAAAGAGTGTGTTTTTTTTTTGTCTGATGTGTTTTTTTATACCCCACTTACCAACTGATTACAAAAAATAAATCAATTTAATTAATCATCAATTGGACAACTGGACAAGCAAACAACTGAAAGTAACTTGACAGAATAAATCAATTCATCTATCTATTTTGGTAGTTTAGTGTTGGTATATGTCGACTTGTTAATTAATCCAAGACAATGTGGTTAATTACTTAATGATTTATTTCATTTAAAATCAAAATTAAGGATTAATTAATAATGGGTTGTCGGGACAGAAGTTTCATCAAATAATTTATGTACTATTGCAAAATGATAAATAAGGATACATTTCTCTCGTTCATCCCTTTTTATTTACCATGTTACGTTTTCTGAAAGTCAATTTAATTAATTTTTAAAAATTCACAAATTAATATACATAAATAATTTTTAATTCATATATTACTAATTTTTGTATTATTATTTCATATTTTATCATGTATGTAATTATATATAGTTACTAATTTTTGTATTATTATTTCATATTTTATCTTGTATGTAATTATATATAGTTATACTAATCTATATATAATTACATACAAGATAAAATATGAAATAATAATACAAAAATTAGTAATATATGAATTAAATTTGTCAAAGACAGAAATAACCCTTCGTGTAGTATGGATTTGTTTGTTAAATACACAACAAATCAAACAGCTAAAAATAATAAGAGGCGAAGCGAGAATTAAGAATTTCATAGTTCTAAATTTTGTAATAATTGTCAATCAACTTTGTTAGAAATTCACAAATTAATATATATAAATATTTAATTTTTTTCTAGTACATAAATATTAAATTCGTCCAAATTCATGAACCCCACCTACATTTTAATTACCCCTAAGATTTAAAATATATAGTAACGATTTCTTTTTTTTCTTTGTTTGTTTTCATTCGGTATTCATAGTAGAGTCCGATTAAATTTATTTTTTTGATATTCTATTTTGTGTTCGGTAGCCACATTGCAGCTCGATTAAATTTGGATTCAGAAGTCCCCCATATTGAAGCCCGATTTAAATTCAAAAGTCGTACATTTGGGGATATTCAGAAGTGACACATTAGGAGAAAAAGGCTTCCTAACAAAAGAGGCTCCGTCTTTACCTCTTGATTAAAAATAAATGAATATTTATCGGTCTATCACTCTTATCGGCGTAAGTAACCATTTCATATCTGAGCGATTAAAATGTTCTCTATATGTGAACATTATATGGTTAAAGATGGTTTTGTTTTTCTAACATATGAATATTGTGCATAATTAATTTTTTTAAACATCATAAATATACAGTTTAAATAAATAAATAATTAACCATTGATCGTTTCTCGAGGTATATTTGAAAGGAGGAGTCTGCTAGATTTTGTAATAATATTTTATCCGTTCGAAGTTGCGCTTTTTTTTAAAGTTAATTTGATTAATTTTTAAAGTTAAATTAAATCACATTAATTTGATATTTTTAAACAAAAAAATTAGATATTCTAAAACTATATAAAAAACAATTTTGTACATATTAATATTATGTAAAAATACATCTTAAAATATTAATCAAAGTTTTTATAATTTGACTTTAAAAATAAAAATCATAACATACGATAACGGACGAAGGGATGATTTGTAGATGCTAGAAATAGAATATCTACTCTCAATTGCTCTTTTTTATCTTTGTTTTCTCACAAAATCTAGACGTTTTATTCCTCTTTGTGTGGCTTGATTTTTGGAAATCCTCCCAATTTTTCACAATAGAACATTAAAAATATGACATAAAAATAAAGAATTGAATTGAAGAATATCCAAATAGAATTTAATAATTTACTAATTCAGGAGAAAATGACTTGATTCCTAAAAGAGTCATTTGAAGAAAAAAATGAATTTGAGAGATCTGCTAATAAAATCACGTACCAATTCAATATATACATGCCAATATATTTAAATTTATAATTCGTTAACTTATAAACAAAACCAAAAGTTTCAATGAATTCATGAGGAGAAATAAATAAAAATAAATTATGGTAGGACCAACGCCGCACCGGTCGCCTATGAAAGAGCAAATTATCCCACTTTTTAAAATGGTAAAATTTTGTGATTAGATATACACTACCGACACTTCAGTCTATTTATTTTTTTAATTGCTTTCATAGTTTATCTATTATAAATGTATAATGATATTTGTTCAGTTTATCAAAACAAATTTTATTTAAAAAATAATATAATTAAAAATTATTATTTTATTAAAAAATATAAAACAAATAATAAATAAATATTGTTGAACAAATAGAACGTCGGAAAAGTGAAAACCCATTCCTTTTGAAGCTCAACAACAAATAACGAATACTTCCACATTTTACTCTCACTTCTTCATTATTTCAAAGTATTTTTACTCCCTTAGATTTAACTGTTATATTATGTTTTTTTTTAAAAGTTAAGTTGATTATTTTTAAAATTAAACTAAATTATATTAATTTAATGTTTTAAATAAAAATTTATAGTAAAAATATTATAAATTTTAACTTTTTTTATATCAATGTGATAAAAAAAAACTTGCATGAAAAAATAAATGATAAAATTTTAATAAAAATTATTTTTATCCAAATTTAAAAAATAAAGTTATATGAATGTTTATGTAGGTAGTAGTAGATATATTTTCATAGTTATTATTTATATTTTCAAATTTCAAATTATATATGGTTTGATATGAGTATTATAATAAAATATTTATATTATTTTATTTGTTCACTATATCATTTTAAAATATTCAATAAAAAATTGATGAACAATTTATTTTTTAAAAAAATCTATTTTATCTTGCTATTAGATACTATTTATTATTAATATTTTCGTAACTTATATTTAATAAAACAAATTTGATAAAATTAACCATATCATTTACTGTTTCTTAATAACTATAAGTCAATTAATTTATTTGACCTTTTCTTTTTAATTAAATTTCAAAACAAATACACATGCTTTGCAAGTTAAATTAAACCATTTTATTTTAAACCAAAGAAATAATTATTCATCTTTTTATCCATTATATATTTAAAATCAGTACTAATTTAGTGTTTTTTTTTTTTTCTAAAATTTTATATGAAATCAAAATACATTAAACAAGATAGGTAAGTAAGTATATAATGTATGTTGCTCTTCATGTGAAGCAACCTTAAAGGGTAATCCAACTCTGTATAGAAAGAGAAACTAAACTAAGAAGAAGAAACCCCATTACCTCTCCTCTTTTGGCTCACCTATTTTGCTTCACAATTGAGAGTTTGGTTGGGTCAGGGTGAGTGGGTTTATGGGTAGCTCAAGCTCAAAGGGGGTGTTGTTGTTGTAGTCATAGTGTGTAAAGAGACCTGACATGGTATTGTCTTCTTGCCCCTTTTGTTAGCTGCCATTACTGTAATGTTCTTCTACTTCCAAGATTTGGGTTCTCATGTAGAAATTTCAAGTACCACCTGAAAAATTTACCAGATCTCTCAAGAACAACAACTGTCCTATCTGCTTTGTAAGCCCCTTTTCTCTGTATTAGTCTGTTTTGTTTTTCATTTCTGGTAAATGGTTTTTTCTTTATCACTTGCCTTTTTGATATTTATTTGAGCTAGGAATCCCTAGTTGAATGGGTTATCTGTAGCAGGTTATTTGTTTTGCTGATTAGTATGTTAGATCTATGCTTTGTGCTTTTTGGGTTTTAAGTTAACAAGTGTGCTAATGAAGTTCTTGGTGATTAGAAGTTAAGCATATTGTTAGTGTTGGTTGTTTTTTATACAAGGATTTTCAGTTGATATTCTTTTTTGTTTTGACTATTAGTTATTGGATCCTAACTTCAATGGGTTTAGATCTGTCAATTATAGGTTTAGTTATACACCTACCTTTCATATTTAATGCTTGCTAATTGGGAAATTTTATGAATTGAATGTAATAGGTTGCTTGTAGGATGGGAGCTTATAATTGATGAATTTATAAACCATTTTTTCAGTTTGGCTACTGGCTAGTACTGAATTGGTGCAAGATAGGTAATGATAACAATTTCGAACAGAAAAGTGTTTTACAGTGATATCTGTTATAAGCTGCTGGCAGAATAGGAGCTTCTACAATAACAACATACCGGACGTAATCCCACCAAATGGGGTCTGGGGAGGGTGGTGTCTCACAGCCTTACTCCAGTACCTTGTGAAGGTAGAGGCTGTTTCCAATAGACTGTCGACTCAAATAAAGCATATAAAGACTCACGTGTGTAAATTTGTTTCAGTATGACTAGTACTACTAAATAATACGAGACTGGTTCTGGATGACACATGTATAGTTCGTTAAATTGTTTATGGGAGTAAAATTAGTCCGTTGGAGTAATTGTTTTTACCCTTTAGTGTCAATGATGGAGTGGTGGAATGGTGAATGTAGATTAGTTATCGTAATCCCGTTGTACGTTGCGACACTCACTTCAGATCCCAAAGCATAGTTGAGCTCTCAAGAAATTAGCTCATTTGTTTATAAGCTAAATGGGTTGTTTTAATATTTTTCATGAAAATCCGTGTCTGCTCAAAATTGCCATCTTCGGAGTATATCTTCTGTGGTATGATATTAATCATTTGGTAACTGGTCGTGATTTCTTGATAAGTGCTCATAGTATGACCCATCAGTTCATATTTTCACTGTATGACTTCTTAAGTTTTAATCCAGCAGATCTCTACTTTTCTGTTTAACGGATAAACCAATGTTCTGGGTCAATTGTTAATGGTTTATGATTCACAGTACTAAGTCAGAGAGTGTTAGGGATGAGCTAGAAGTTGCACTTTTAACACCATATTGTGTTTTAGCTGGAAACTCTCGACATTTCCTAAATTGAGCATGTAAATTTTGGTAATTAATTTACTTTTCATGAATTATATTTGTCTTGTTTGAGGTGTCGGGTAGTACCCCAAAACTATGACCGTTAGGATTACACATGAAGGATAATAAACATTTTTGTGTGAAAAAATCAGCAATTTTGACTTCTCTTTCCCACATTATTACAAAGGGGCAAGGGCCTTACCAAAACAAGTCTTTTCAGAATTCAAGTTCACCATCCTGCTTACTGCTAAACAAATGGTTCCATTGTTGTAAGATTTGTTCTTTGTTGTCATTTTAATCAAGTGCAGTCTTAACCGAAAACGTGAACATTCTTCTACTAGATGAAGAGATTCTCTACTAGATGAAGATACCAAAACCTTCTAATGCTTGATATTATCTTTTTCTAATAATTATAGGTCTGAAAAGCTTTAGCCTCTTTGGTAGAGAAAGAGGAAACTGAAGTTCATAACAAGAAACTCTTTTATAACGTAGGTCTTGTTTTATTGGGAGATGAGTAAGAGAAGCTCCTTAACCATGATTATTGACCGCACCCTTCAGGTTTAACTTTTAAGAGTCAAAGATACAGTCCCTGCTTCAATTCATTGTTTATTTCCCGAGCTGATCAGATGAATTTTACAGCTACTTACTCATCTGCTCTTACGAATGTTTAGTTGCTTCATATATTTTGTAGTTCTCATTCCAGATGATACTTTAACAATTTTCGAGTGTGTTGATACTATTTAATCTATGATCTCCAGGACATGGGAACTTTGGCACCTGAACCTGAGGTCACATGCTCGAAACAGTACTTAGCATTGGGTCTGAAGATATCTGGCAAGGAAAAATCAGGAAAACCCAGAGTTCTATCACTTCTTTCAACACTTCTTGAGAGGTCTGTTCAAAATAATGAAAGCTTATTAGAAAGTTCACAAAGTGAAGACGTGATCACAATATTTCATGGATCAAGAGCCCCCTCTCTCAATATTGAACAGTACTTGGATCGCATTTATAAGTATTCATGTTGCAGCCCTTCATGCTTTGTGGTCGCACACATATACATGGAGAGATTCATTGAATGCACTAGTGCTCATTTAACTTCCCTCAATGTTCACCGACTACTTATCACGAGTGTGATGGTGGCAGCAAAATTCATCGATGATGCGTAAGTTAACCTCGACATGATCTATCTGACCTCATTCTTTACCCCCAAATGTGTAATAGCTTCTATACATGCTTTAAGATTTATTGTCATGTTGAATAGTCAACAGATCGGATAGTTGAGTATTAGAGTCCAATCTGAAACCCTGTTCCAACCACATGCAACGAGCTTTCCCTTTGTATTACTAACACATAGTAGACTCAAAAGGAAGTCATATACCATGCATGCATTTATGTTCTTTCATTATCTGCTTACTGCCAGAAACACAAGAAAAGGGTGTTTCTAAATTTTAATTCAGCAAAGGACCCTTGCTTATTTTGAATCTTTGTGACGTGCTGCGTGATTTTCAGATTCTATAACAATGCATACTATGCAAGAGTAGGTGGTGTAACCACTAAAGAGTTGAATAAGCTGGAGATGAAATTCTTGTTTGGATTGGATTTTCAACTTCATGTAAATGTCCCGACATTCGGAAGCTATTGTTCTCTCATAGAGAAGGAAGGCACTGTAGGTCTCCAGATCGAGCGCTCAATTCAGGCATGTAGAATCAGTGAGAGCTGGTCAAACAAAGACGATTCCAAATGCGCACAGATTGCAAGATGAGGTTTTACAATGGTGAATATATAATTGCAAAGTTGATATACTCCCTTCAGACATGGAAGAAACTGAAATGCTGGGTTTTGTACTATAATGTCTAGGTAGGAAAAAGTCATAGCAGTGTGATACACTCTTTTTTTTTTTTACATATTTTTGTCTTGTGCAGATTTTCTTTACTGTACTAGTGTAGCTCCCAGGAACCCTGGTATCATTCTTTTTCATGTTCTGCGAAGTTCCCCGCTGATGTTGGTCCCTATAGAATGAGGGGCATGCTTGTTTAGTGTTTACAATCGAAGTTTCTTAGGATTTCAGGTATTATTTTGAACAACCAAGTTTGAACCCACAAGGGTTTTATACACCAATGCTCTTTTAGAATTTCGCCTCTCTATCTGCAAAACAAAAGTAAGATTTGTGTGTACTCTCACCTCTTCAGACTTCACATTGTGGTCTTACATAAGATATGTTAGTTGTTCGTATGAATTTCAGGTACTTGTAAATACCCCAAGGATCACCGTTTAGTTCGCAGGATCTTCTTGACTTCATGTATAGTTTTTATTTTGGTTTAACACATAGCTCAATAAATTTGACCGAATATTTTATTTATATATTCGAACTAAGCAACAATAACAATATATCTAGTATGATTTCATAAGTAGGGGGTTGAAGAGAATAATATGTATTTAGATTTTGCCTCTACCTTATACGGTAGAAGGCTCAAAGAACAAAACACAATAATTATGAAGACAAGCAGTAACAATAGTGGCTCAAAGAACAAAACATAACAATTATGAAGACATAAGCAGCAACAATGGTAGGGTTGTAAGAAAAATGGAGGCATACAAGAGAACAAGTAGTGAGAAAATTAAGGGCCCGTTTGGCCATAAATTTTTCAAATAATATTTGGGAAATATTTAGCAAATAATGTTTGTCCATACAATTTGTCATTATTTGGCAAATATTTTTGGCAAATATCCCAAATTTCCAAATACTAGTTTTTTCTAGTATTTGGGTCAAATCTCATTATTTGGGATATTTTGAAAATTTTAAATTTTACCCCAATCTTTTATCTTTTACAAAAACACCCTCTTTAGTAGTTGCTTGCGTTGTATTACATAATTTTTTACGTGAATACCAAAATAGTGATGAAATATTTAGTGAATATTAAATAATGATATAATTGTTGATGAAAATTATTAAAAATTGGCTCTAGGTAACAAAGTCATGTACTTTGTCTACTTCACGATGTATGGAATAATTCTTGTTGCACTCACTCCAAATTACTACATTGCTTTAGTGTCATGGACACTATTTGTTATTGTTGTAACGAACATCCAATTGACTTGTAATACAAACTTTTAGTTAGTTTTGATAGTTTTTAAAACTTGTATATATAAATCATATTTTTCTAAAAAGGTGAAATATATTTCCCAAATCCTATGGCCAAACACATGGTGAAATTTCATCCAAATTTTCACTCAAATAACATTTTCCAATAATATTTGAAAATCTATGGCCAAACGCTAGCTAAGAGAGAGAATCACAAAAATAGTAAAATAATAAAATACCAAAAATATACTAATATAATAGCTGCGGAGACCAGATGCAAAACTATATACTTTTAGTCTTCTGTTCAAACTTTTGACTTCCACACCCTCCTATCAAGGTCCACTCCTAAATATGAAATGTCAAAAAAGTTCAATAAGGTTGAGAAGCAAAGAGAGGCCAAAGATTATATAAGAGCACGACAGGCAGATTTAATTGGCAGCCGGAATTATCAGTTTCTGTGAATTAGTATTCTGTTCTATCTTATTTATAGGTGACACAAGCTACGAAGCTATAAACTTTAGACCTAAGAATATTTCTTTGACGGGTGACAGGGTCTTAGAATCCTTTAGACTATCTTGTTGTGATCAGGTCAAGGAGATTCAATTTGCTTGGTTGAGTTCTTTATTGCTTGTTTGCACCACTTCTTAACCATCATTAGTTCATTATTTAAGTTAAATTGCTTCCTCTCTGGTCAATCTTCACTACAGTTTTAGGTTGTGTTTGCACCGGCCATAATCACAAGAGACATATAGGTGATTCTTAGATTCATTATGAGTTTCGTATAAAGTACATTGCAGGTATACAACCCTTACCCCATTTGTGTAGTTTGTCCATGGCCAGCAATTAGAGCCAGATAGAAGCACTATGGTACATCTTGAACCCATTAATTGAACTACAAAATAAGACGTTTGCAGAGGTGTCATCCATCTTTTTCATTGGATATTCTTAAAGATGGCATAACCAAGCATATCGAGTACACAAGGGGCATCATGTTTCATCAGCACCTATCATATATTGGTTACCAACATTAAAATGAATAATCTAACATCAAGTTTAGTGTAAAACTCGGAAGGATTCTATAAGAATCTCACTACCACACCCACTATATAAAGATTTTCAATGTAGATACTCATTCTTTCACCACATCAAACATAGCAGGCGTTGAAACCATATAAGCTAAGTTGACCCAAAGATCTAAAATTAGTGCATCTTTGAGTAAATTTTACATTAGCGCTCATTTTGAGACTATTACAATAGTAACCACTCCTGTACATACTACCTTCCCCCGGTTACAATTAATAAAAAAACAAAACTGAATCTGAAACATCTAGACTCGCATGTCATTTTGAATAGCCCTGGTAAGCACCCTTTCAAAGTAACTTCGAGTTTCAGGTAATACACGTTGAATCAAATGCGAATACCTGCATGGGAGACCGCATCATGTTAGAGAAAATCCACATTCTCAATCAGTTCATGTATCATTTTTTGGATCAATGACATGCTCCACAATTTTTCACATCAAATAAATTAAATAGGACATCCAAGCTTGATTCCCCATGCACCAAAAGCCCATAAAAATAATGTAATTAAGGATAGAAAAGTCCAGGACATACCATGGCATAACACTTAATTGGTCAAACTTTTCCAAAATGAATAGAATGCAAGCATTACGCAAAGTCAAAGCGTTAAATGCCTCTGACAATTCGAACATGAGAGAGACACTTTCCACAGATATATCCTAGAAAAGAAAAAAATCATTAGAGCATAAATGTGACAGGAAAACCCCCCAAACTCCCAAAAGAGCTCAGCACTCACTTGTGCGATGGCATACTCGCAAAGACGTTTAAGGCCCTCTAATAGATACTGGTCTGCAGCTCTTAGAAGATCTTGTGCAACATCCAAATTAACATCAACAGATCCTGTGTATATGTACCTGCAAGCAAGAAAGATAGTTCTTAAAACTGCAAGATTGACTTACAGGATCTATACTGAGGATGTAAAATGGTAATTAAAGATCACTACCTCATCATCAACTCAAAAACGTCCCATCGGATATTTGGGATTTCGATGTCTTTGGCATCTCTCTCCTGCAATGCGTTTACTACAAACTATTAGAAACAAAAGTATCAACATAACCCCAGATACGCTGACAAAATTCAACCAAAAATGTTGGGCTGACTCCTCCTGCAATGGCCATGCATACACTATCTTGGTTCTCATAAACCCCCCCCCCCCCCCCCCGCCACTTCATTGTATCTTAATTTGACTGGGTACAAAGTTTTTAAAATGATGACTTCTGAATCTTATGGTCTTAAACTAAAGATACACATGCATGTAATGTACCAAAATGCCCTTGAATCTTGTGGAATTAAAGACATGAACAAAGGGTAGTAAGGCGTTCTTTTGACACAAACTAAAAAGGAGAGTAAGACAAATCAAAGCAGCAAGAGTTACATCTATAGAAAAGAAGACAATAAAAGAAAATGAAAACTTTGAAGCAATAACAGGCTTACTCTTTGTTTGGTTGATAAACTGGCTAGCAAACACAAACAAAAAGAAGATAAAATAAAACATATTAGGTGCAAGGTTCAAAACTCAATGGATAATGGCCTGCTCCTCTACCCTTACACTTAAGCAAGATGTCAACTTTAAAATTGGAGAGAGATCTTTACAATGGATCATAGCATTTACGGAAATGAATAAATATAGAACATAAAAGGCAGACTATAACTCACCCGGTAGCCACCATCAAACATAGCTCGAAATGCATCAGAAGAAGCTAGTAAACAAATCCTATGGGCATAAAACCGTTTGCCTGGTAGAAGAATGAACAAAAAAGTTAGTAGAGCATTAAAAAGGAAAAGGGGAAGAGAGTCACATTATTAAAAAATAGAACCACTCTTACCCTCAACTAAAAATGTTACATCAGATAGTGTAGAATTATTTACATATTGTTCGCCCAGATAGACCTGGATTTAAAAGAAATTAGAAGAGAAAAAAATGAGGCGACGAGATACAACATCAGGATGGAATAAGCTGCATCATCAATTGAGATAAAATATGAACGGAAGAATGGATACAATCAGCCAAATAAGGAACAGAAAATGGTCAACGCCATCAGCACCTAATAGCCAATATAGGGTGGTAAAAAAATAAGCTTTCATAAAAAATGTAAAGCACTCGTATTCTTCCAGATTCATCAAAAGTTCCTCTCATTATCTACATCCTCAAAATAGAAGAACCGCCCTAGCCTCACTTCATGTCCTACTTAACACATAAACCTAGAGGCAGAAACGACACAATTTGAGCACATGCTCCAGGGCTAATTTTCATGTATTCAATTTTTACATATCAACATTGTTGGATTTTCCCAAATCAAATGATTGAAGACCTGAACAGAAAGAGACTCTACAAACAACATTTTCTGATTCAAAAGAAAACCCCTTACTCCCCCTCTCTATGAGGAAAACCATTCTTTGCCAAGAGAGGTTGCCCAATACCTAATATATCTCTCAAACAGTCTAAAGCTCCAGCTCAGGCAGCAAAGACCAAGAAAGTGGTGTCTGCCTATTGTAAAAACATCATTAGCGCACTACAAGTTTCTAGTCTTGGATAACTATTTGGGGGGTGGAGGTAGGAGGTCAAATTTTTGAGTCTGCATAGCACACTGCCTTGAATTTTTTTTTAGAAATTGGTCTATAGGCATGATCATTTAAATTTAGAAACAAGAAGAAAAATGACCAAACATATTAAATTTGCATAGCTATATTTTATAAACTTCAGAGAGTTTTACCTCCCTTTACTAAATGATGGAACAAAAAGACACAATTGACCAAAATAAAGTTTGACATTTTCAACATATAACGCACCAATTTAGTAACCTTTAAGGCCTGGTCTGTTCATGGGAGTCATATAGTGCACTAAATTAGTACGCTATATGTAGAAAATTTCAACTTTATTTTGGTCAATTGTGTCTTTTTGTCCATCATATAGGTTCCAGACTCGTCAAATGATGACAACCTGACTAAGCACTACATGTACAGAAGTGGAGAAATTTAAACAAACCAACTAATAGTCAAAACTAACTCAAAGCAAATATTTGAAGAATCTTAGTAGTGCAATCAGAATGGAGACTAAGATAAACAAACCTGAGGTACTGGGGAAGGAGGAGCAGCATCGACTTGTGAAAGTGAGCTAGCTTTATTAGCCAATTTGCATAAAGCTGCAGAGCCATCTCTTTTGTGTTTCAAGTTTGTTGAGTCAAAGAGCTCCAAAAGCAATTCTAATCCTACAAGTGCATAAACAAACAGAAAGTTATTGTCACTGCCTCACCAGAACGTATTAAAAAGCAATCTTAAGTTCAAATCAAACATATACCACTGTTATCAATGAAAATGATCTTTTGGTCATCTGGTGCGCAAAGATGGGCAAGGGCTAAAGCAACTCGTCTCTGAATAACCTTCTCCCCAATACGCATCAAATATAACAGATGGCCCAATATCTACCAAAGAAGGAGAAAGATATTACATATTGTACTCACAAATAACCTAATAAGATTTAACAAAAGAAATAACATAAAAGAAAAATCAAATTGTGGAGAAGGGAGGTAAGTTGCATTCATGTCATCTGAAGACGAAAACAAATAATTTAAGAAATAGAAACTCACTCGACCATGGATCTTCTCTTCTAATCTCTTCAATGTCTTCGCCACACAATCTCTAGTTGGCTGCATAGTCAGGAACTCAATTTAGAACTTAGGGCAATATGTAAAAAGAGAATGATGCAAACTCATTTAAAGCAACAAAGGTACTTATCCTTGAGAAAAAACATAAAAATCCAAAAGAAAAGACATCAAGAGATCATACTTGGACAATAAATTCTCCATCCTGGAGCTTTTGAACACCTCCGACCTTTATAAGATCAGCAACATTGTCCTATAGCACAAAGTCACAGTAAGTCTAAAGAAGCATGTAAGTGCATGAAATTAATTATAATCAAGGCATATATGATCTGATGACATGCAACACCTCATTATCAGCAAGCCCATAAAGAGCGAATGCAGCATTATGTTGTAATGATCCATTTTTTGAATCAAGGAGCTTCAACAATGGGATAATTCCACCACAGTGAGCAATACCAGCCTGATTGTGTGTGTCCTGAACATCATGGAATCACTAACACCCGGTCACATTGTCGTACTAAATCCTCAAATCAAATTAAGTACTATGAGCAAAGGAAATGTTCTTGCACCATCAATCATCACATCTGAAGTTAAATTAGAGCTCCAAAGAGAGTAGAGTTAATATACTCATGTACCAAACATTAGAAACATCACAGCATCTTGATATTCCAATTTGCTAGGGCAATTAAAGATTCAATCAGTCTTACTCTTTTTTTTTATAACAAATTTTTTTTTAATAACATTCAATCAGTCTTACTCTTCACAACTGTTATTGTGCGACTGTAAAACATGAACCAAAAAATTGTGAGATAACAAGGCACATATAATCTATCTACATCTAAAACAGAGCTACTGATGAGAAAATATTACAAATCCGAGACCATCAGTAGAAACTATAAATCACAAGAGATTGAGCAGCTGCAAAGACTAAGTGATGAAAATAATACCCTTCAAACCCCACTTTGATTTTGCTCAGAGTCAGCACTATAGCTTCCACTAAGTTTAGGTAGATTAAACTTCCAAACTGGAAAATCATTACTATTGTCCTTCAATCAAGTTTTGTGCCCAAAAGAACCAATCTCTTATTCTCTTAGGCCTCATTTATTTTCATTAAGATTAAAGCGTCTAAATCTGACTCCAGATATGAAAGATTGAGATGTTGTCTTTAGATTTCAAGATTGAATGATTAAGATTGTTTGTTTTACCACATCTAAATGGTTCAAAATCAGACTTTCATTAAGTACGAACAAATGAGGCCTTAGAGATTCCTGAACATACCCCGAGGTAGGTATCATATCAACTATGTGAAAAAACGGTTGCTCATTTAGAAATAATTGTCAGAAACAAACATTTTAAAATAAAGACTTTTGCAGCAGCTAAATAACCAATAGCCCAATGGGGACACCAATCACAACATGCTTCACTTCCTTTCCATTCTTTACAGTCAAGAAATAAGATTTTCTTTATAGAATGTAGACAATACATATTAAAGGGATCACGCTTGAAAAACAATATCAGAAATCATCAAATACAAGTTTGTGATGGATCATCCCAAAGAACATATGAGTGTCGGAAAAGAAATTCTTGAATAGCAAGATTTTATCAGACAACCAATAGACCAACTGCTACTAGTAGACAAGGGAATGGAAAGCTACTCAAGATATCATCCAAGAGAAATTACCTGCGCCAACCTTCCTAAAGCAAAGGCCGACATTTCCCTAAGTTGAGCATCTGGAGATTGAAGCATCTCAATTAATGGTGGAACTGCACCTCTTTGAACAATATGAATCTGCAAGAGTTTCAAACAGATTAAACTATGTGCAAAAAATGATTAAAGTAGCTCGGTAATGCTACTTAACTAAAGAGTTTCACCATTTAAGACAGTAACAGAGCTTATTATTTTAATCAACCTTACAGTCTGAATCAGTTGCTGCAAATTGTCCTAGCAGTAAAGCAGCTTCCCTTTGGCTCTCTGAACAGGAGGAACTGGCATACAAGATTTATAGTTGATCAAAAGAAGAGGGAGCATACAACTACATAGGTCCTACTACAGACTCGAAATATTCATATGATCAGATTGCTCAAAAGATATAAGAGTTGAGTATACCTAAGCAACCCGATTACAGGTTGTAAAGCTCCTGCAAGAAGAACTTCTTTCTTGATATTTGGTGACGAGTGTACCAGATTACCAATGACTCCAACCTGCCACCCACAATTTAAGTTCTGGGGATGACTACTACACGAAAAATAGCCAATATCCTAGGTATTATCAATCATTACTCTATATATGCTAGTTCAGCATGACATTGAATGATGTCTCACCGCTTCATAGTGTATAGCAGTATCTTCAGACCGAAGCATTAGTATAAGAGTAGGGAGTGCACTGCATTCCACAATCTGCAATCAATTCACATAAATTAACTTAAATAGAAGACGTGACCATAGAGATATTCAAGATAAATTTTGTAAGCCATTCACCTGATTTTTGTTTTCATCATTCTTAAATGCTAACGTTCGTAAGGATCCTGCAGCTGCTCTCTGCACCTTTGAATCAACAAACTCAAGCAACTCAACAAGTGGAGGGATGCCACCTTCAACCCTATAATCATAAAATACAGATGAACTGATGAAGTAAGAAAAAGAGGTCTTATTTCCATAGATATTGTGATAACAATGTTTCCAGATAAGAATAAACTAACCTAACACGAGTTTTGATGCTACTGTTTTCATGAGCAAGATTTGTTACTGCATCAGCTGCGCGCCGAATAACACCATTGACTGCTCGAGAATTCTGAGCATCTCTATGCCTCTTCAGCAAATTAACAAGATGAGGCAAAGCTCCAGCATCAACAATCAGTTGTTGGTGCTCCGGCTGTCAGACATAAGTTCAAAACATAGAAAGAGAGTAAATATCTACTCCTCTGATGGAAGCAGAAAGTAACGAATGAAGTAGAGGAGAAGCAAGGTTCTTTTCAGCAGGATTATGAGAGACAAAAATTTCAGAAAGTACATCAATAAAAACGCAAACGATCCAAGCGTATGAGTTAGTTGAGATTGTGATGATGGAAAATTATCTATATGCCATGAAATCTCATCGAAAGAACAATTCTGGAAGCTTCTTTTTCAAGTAGAACATAAATCTAGTAATACCAGACAATTAAACTCAAAGCACTCACATTGATTGCAATTAATTTAGATCTGCACATGTTCCAAATTGGAAATTATCTACTGTGCATTAATACCTTTTATTTTGATTTGCACACAAAATAATCTTTAAGAGATCAGCATTCTATTACCCTTTCTTGTTAATAGATAACTTCAGAGTCTAAGAGATACGTAAAGTCAAAGGCATATCCAGGATATTGTTTTGGACGTCGAAAGGCGATAAAAGTCGACAAGGGTCTGCCTTGCCACGAGGCGAGGCGAACGGCGAGGCGCTCTCCTTTTTGAAGTGCGGCACCATTTAATACCAAAAAATTAAAATATTTTATTGCATATGTAAATATTTTATTGCATATGTAAATAACCAAACAATAACATATTAGCAATTTTTTCAATTCAAAAAGTAAAAATAGATAGTACATACTAAAAGTCTAGAACTTGAATGAGAAAGAAAAGAACAAAAGTCAAAACAAAGGTAGAAGTGACTCAAGTCTGAAGAAGAAAAGAAGAAATATGTATTATGTTAACTTTCTCAAAAAAAGAAGAAATATGTATTGGTTAGACTTTGGAGTCACCGGAAAAGCCTGGGTAGTTGCCGAAGGAGTCTAGTCAAAAATCCTAAAATTACCTTTTAACTTTCAAAACCCTAGATTGGTCGCTTTTTTTTTAAGAAAATACAAAAGGTGACACCTTTCTAGCCTTTCTCGCCCCTTGCCTCTAGCCTTTTGTCGTCATACCATCGCCTTTTGAAGATCGCCTCACCACAAAGCTAAAAGGCGATGAAGGGTCGCCTCGCCTTGCCTCTTGCCATTGGCGACGAAGCGATCACCTTTCACAACACTGATCCAGGATGTTAAGTTTATGGGATAGATATTTTATGTTTTAGTAACACTGATCTTGGGGGATCCATACCTGCGCACACTGGCGCTGGTGCGGTTCAATCGTTCCTCTATTTGCCATGGAACTAGGCTTCTAGTTGTTATATATTTAAAAGAATTTTCAATATAATTATAGGGTTTCGGAAGAAGTTACTGAGTTCTCAGGAACCCACAGCCGCTACTGTAGATCCGCCGCTACCAGTAAAGTCATACTGATAGTTCCTCAATGATCACCTAGAAACACACTTGGTAAATGCCATTGCTAAATAAAACTTGTGTCTTCTTCACTTGCCGCAAAGGAATGCACGAACAAATTAAACAAGTGTTCAAGAAAACAGCAAAATGAAAATCCCATTTACAGTAACTTATTCCATTTAATACATAGCCCCTGCGCACAAGCAAGATCGTTTCACCAGAAATATGAGATAATTCATGCAATCATATGCATGAAGTAACTAGTTTATTTTACAGTACCTGTACTTATAATACGCAGAGAAAACTAACAAATATCAAACAAAAAAAAACAAAAAAAAAACGAACTGGATGCTTACTTTTATAGCAAGAAGTCCAAGCGTAAAAGCACTTCCTTTCTCAACCTCGTGTTCGTATGGGATGTGACTACCTTCACCTTCACTTACAAGAGGCGGCGCCTGTAGATGCTGCACCAAAGCCGGAACAGCGCCACAATCTACAATTACGTTCACAATTTCCTCTACAAAACACAAATCCTCAAATATCAAAACCTAATACCACTCCCAAAACGATTAAAGAAAAAGCAAGAAAACTCTCGGCATGAACACCTAAAATTCTGATCCAGTATAAAATGAAATGCAAATCGGTTACCGTTTTTAGCAAATTCAGAGAGAACATGTATAGCGCGTTTGGAAGAGGCTCGATCTGACTCAGATGAAGAAAAAGATGACTCAAGAATCTCGACCTGTGTACGAACTTCACGTTCCAGATCTTGATGACCATCTTCGGAAGATATAGAAGGAGAAACCTTACGATCGTCTTGGAGATCTTCCTCTAACTTTCTCTTCAAGCTCCTCCTCGCAGAACTTGAGGAACGCTCGGTAAGTTTCTGGTTCTCCATGGGAGAGAGGAAATGAGGAAGAGGAGAAAAGGTGTGATACAGAGTAATCAGTGTGTGTAATGTGTGTGGGGGCACTTTAGGGATAAATAAAATGAAATATTTGTGGGAGTGGTTGGTTTTGGGTTTTTGTACCCGGAACCGGACCCTTTCTAGGGGCAACGCCCGCCTTTTACAAACAAAAACAAAAAACTGTAAATTTTCAGAATTTAAACTTATTTTTGGGCTCCCGCCATTATTAATGGGCCGAATGATCTTTTTTATTAGGCCCAAAATCTCTTCGTTCAGTCTGTGCCTTCTTTTACTGTTCTATTTCTGACACTCCGTGGGCCTTGTCTTATGAACTTTTTGATTGATACATATAGAGGTAGGTCATATTATATTTTTTCCTATAAGGTGGAATACATAGAATTATGTCACGGTTAAGTATGATGAAATGTAAAATTTTACAAAAATTTATGTGCATCTTCTCAAGCATTTAGTTAATTATTTTAGATATGTTAGTATATACTTGAATTATATGTATTAATCTTAATACAATGTAAAACCTTAAGTTTGTATCTATTGATACACATATATCACTAAAGAAGATGACATATTTTATTGAATATCTTAATCTTTGTAATACACTCTTAAAGAATATGTGTAAAAGTTTTTCTCTGACAATTGAAACATGTTATAATTTGAGTATAAATGAAATTTGCAATCAATTTTAAGAGCCTGTTAACATATTTCACCTTTGTATCGTAATACCCCAATTTTAAGAAATCATAATTCTCACAACACAAAAACAAAACAAAAAGGCATCTAATTTGTGGGAAAACACTTTGTCTTCTAGTGATTCAAAAGTAGACTTTGGGCTCTTTTGATGGTAAGATCAAACAAATTCCACTACAACTATTAAGGTATACAATCTTTGTTCGTGCTCCCTTAATTATATCATAGAAAAAGTCTCAAAGCTCCAAGAACCCCTAAAACCCACAAGAAGGGAAAGTAGACGGGAGTAAAGAATTAAGCCATTCACACCCCATATTTCTCTTTAAGTAGGACAAATCTGTATATATGAATACAATAGAATTGAAGAATTTCTATTATATTTGCTTATCGACAAACGATAAACATTAATATAGAAATTAAACTCTTTTAATCGCGGAGAGGATATGCAAGATGAGACTATGGGCAATAATAAAGTTGATACACTCAATTGATTAAAGTTCTCTTTGGAAGAGCACCTTATCATTGATTGTTGGACTACATTAAGTAACATAATAAAAACTCTTGGCTACATTAAGAAACGTTTGATTGACGTTGGCATCTATATCTTCATCATATTTAGATAGCACAAGTTCAACTAGTTGTTGCATGTCATGTTCAATCTTTGGATCCTCGATATTCAAGTACCTACAAATTAGTTTTCGATATCAACACATTGTAATTATCAACAAAAATGGATACAGGGTAAAACTCTATGAATTCAATTTTTAACAAATTTTTAAATTTCTTCATTTGTCTAAAAAAAAGAAATTTACCATATTGGCCTGCTAAAGCTAAGGAAGTATATCATGACATGTTTCAATTGATAGCTACTTACCGCCCTAAGTCTTTGAATTTTTTTTTTTTTTTGGTATGTTCTCAAGTGTTTATTACATAGATAAATTAATTATTTAAAATATGACATCCCCTTTATGTCATGTGCATGTTCTCATGTCTAGTCCAATCAAAGCTCATGCATATAATATAATAAAAAGGGAAGACATACTAATTTGAGAACACATGCATATCTTTTTCAAAATTTGAACCGATAATAACTAATATTTAGGAACACTTTATTAGGTGCTCAATTCGTTACTCAAATATTTAGATTAAGGACTACCAATATATTCCTCCTAAATATAATATTTGCAAATTAAAAGTAGGTAAGTAGGACTGACATCACGATGGAAGTGTTGATGGATGTCTATGCCATTAGTCATCAATGTTTCCAATAGAGTTTCGACGAGCCTCTGTTCTATCCAATATATTGCATGTGATCGAGTTCAAAATTTGTTCACATAAATCAAAAATAAGTTTCATCTAGCTAATTAAAACAATATGCATGATATCACTTATCATTAGAAAAATTGAGGCATTGCCCAAATTTGGTTTACTATTCGACTAGGCTATTACTTGAACCTACTTCTATTATATATATATATATATATATATATATATATATATGGGCTTTGGACCCATTTAAGTGATTTATATTTGTCTTATTCTAATAAAATGGTCCAATTTCTTTGTTGGTACCTGTCCTAACAACTATCAAATAATAACGATTAAATGCAACAGGCTTAGGCCCAAGAGTAACAAAATACAACTCAAAATAATTAGATGGGCCCTTGGCCCAATATTTTCAACTCCCGATCTACTCCGTATTTTTTTACTTTGAGACCTGTTCATTGAAGGGAAAATTGTATACAATAGCAAACTAATAACCTAAATTAAATGGAATAGCTAGGGTTTGATTTAATTGTGCTCCATAGCAAACATTAGCTAAAATTTGCCAGCTCTCTTCCAAAAATCTCGTTCGCCACTCTCTATTCTCGCTCACCTCTCTCACTTTATACACAGAAGTGTATAGTTCTGTTTCTGTTTTGTATAAAGCGAGAGAAAATTGTATATACACATGCAAAAATGTATATCTTCGTGTTATACACTTAATTGTACAATTTACAAACATTTTACTTCAAATATTGTAGAGAAAAAGGCAAACGAATTATACAATTGCAGTGAAATACAATTTTCTCTAGCTTTATACAACAGAAGTGTATATATTGTGTTTCTGTTTTTGTATAAAGCGAGAAAAACATATATCTTCTTGCGATACACTTATAATTATGCAATATACATACATTTTAATTCAATTCAACTGTATGCAAAACAAATTATACAATTGCAGCGAAATAGGCCAGCGAATTATACAATTTAGGCCAATGAATTATACAATTGTATATGTATAGCAAATTATACGGTTTTATGTTTGCTATGGAGCACAATTATGCAAAGTTTGCTATAGCATACAAATATGAATTTTTTGTTTGCTATATGTGAAAGTTGCCCTTCATTGAATCCATTGATTGACTAACCCAAAAAAAAGACTCGACCCTTTATGGCTCTCTCAAAATGCAGAGGGAGATGAGTTGTAGATGAATCGGACAAGTTCACATGCAAAAAATAGAATAATGAGGAGTTAAAATCACAATATAAGTAATTAAATAAAACATCTATGAAATATAGATCAGTCTAGAAATTTAAAAATGTAAAGTAAAATGACATCATAAAATGAATAAACAAAACTCAACTAAATCTCACAGAAAAAGCAAACATACTTAGCACATCATTTAAGTGCAGTAGACATATGACCCAATTTCAAACAATTGATTTAGCCATAATAAATATTATTTAAGTCTAAGTCAACAAAGTTATGAATCCCTTGCACACTACTTTATGCATCAAATACAACAAAAAAAAGTTAACACATAAATTAATATATATGTAAATTAATATATATATATTGTCACGACCCAAATCCGGGCCGCGACTGGCACCCACACTTACCCTCCTATGTGAGCGAACCAACCAATCTAAACCTTAACATTTCAATATAATATCAACATAAAGTAATGCGGAAGACTTAAACTCATTAATAAAATCAATAACTATTATTATCCTCAAAATCTGGAAGTCATCACCACAAGAACATCTACGGTCAAATGACTAAACTAAGAGTATTCTAAAAGCTAAAAATACATAAGAAGCTAGTCCATGCCGGAAGTTCAAGGCATCAAGACTTGAAGAAGAAGATCCAGTCCAAGCTAGAAGCATTAGCTCAGCCTGAATTTCCGGTGTAGTAAGACTGGCTTGAATTACTGTTGAGTCGAAGGCGACGGCACGTATGCTGCACTCCACAAATAAACAAGAAGAAAACATAAAAGTAGGGGTCAGTACAAAACACGAGTACTGAGTAGATATCATCGGCCAACTCAAAATAGAAAACAGTATATATTAGATAATATCATAAAATCAACTAATATCCTTAGCATGCAGCATTTGCAATTACCATAGCCCTTGGTTACAACACCAAGCTCATCAATGAGGACTCACGCCTCCTCATCATACTCATTTGGGAATTAGGTTCATTAGATTGAATATATTAACATCTTTCAAGATTCTTTATCTTTATTCCCCTCGTGTCGGTACGTGACACTCCGATCCTCATATACTATCCTGGTACCGGAACGTGGCACCCGATCCATATTCTATCCTGGTACCGGAACGTGGCACCCGATCCATATTCTATCCTGGTGTCGGAACGTGACACTCCGATCCTCATATACTATCATGGTACCGGAACGTGTCACCCGATCCATATTCTATCCTGGTGTCGGAACGTGACACCCGATCCATATTCTATCCTAGTACCGGAACGTGGCACCCGATCCATATTCTATCCTGGTGTCGGAACGTGACACCCGATCCATATTCTATCCTGGTGTCGAAACGTGACACTCCGATCCTCATATACTATCCTGGTACCGGAACGTGGCACCCGATCCCCTAATCTCACTACGTTCATTCATCAAGCCTTCTTTTATACCAAGGCATCATCATTAACAAAGTAGATTAGGGTTTCTTTTCAAGATTTGGGATTCAATATCTTCATCATGCTTATTTATTCACATTTACATAATCACATCATTTATGCAAGCATACAATTAAGCATATAGAAGGTTTACAATACTACTAACACATATCATTCGCTATTAAGAGTTTACTACGAATAGCATGAAAACCCTAACCTACCTCCACCGAAGATTAGAAATCAAGCAAGCAAGTTCCCAAAGCTTTGTTCTTTTCTCGTTTCTCCTCTTTCTCATTCGATCCCCTCTCTCTCTTTCTGTTCTTTTCTTTTTCTTATTCAAACCCTCTTTCTTTTACCCTAATTAGCATATAATTAAGTATAGAAGATGACAATAATAACCCACTAATTAACTCAAGGTTACCTCTTTTAACCCCCAAGTAATTAGACTTACTAACATTAACCCACTAACTTTATAATTAAAACAGGAATAGTCAAAAACGTCCCTTAAAACATTAAAGAAATCCGACTCCGCCTGGGATTACGCAGCCTGTGACGGGCCGTCGTGCCTGCGACGGTCCGTCCTGCTGCTCCGTCACAAAGTTCAAAGACTCACTTTTTATTTAAGACCCTGTGACGGCCCATCATGCCTGTGATGGTCCGTGCTGCACTTTCGTCACGAAGTTCAGAGAGTCGATTTCAGTACCCAAATTTCAGAATTCTAAGTGTTTTGGAACGAGACCCCCTCGACGATCCGTCGTGCCCATGACGGTCCCTCGTGGGTTCCGTCGTCTCAGCCAGTTTTTCCAGAAATAAAATCTGCTGCTCAAACGACTAAACAGGTCGTTACAATAGATACCAATTTACCCATCGTTCGTCCCCGAACGATCACAAGAAGAAAAACAAGGGCGAAAAGGAGTACTTGAATCTGTAAACAGGTGTGGATATCTTTCTTGCATATCTGCCTCCTTCTCCCAAGTGGCTTCTTCAACGGGTCGATTCTTCCATTGAACTTTGATGGATGCAATCTCCCTTGATCTCAACTCGCGAATTTCTCTATCTAGAATGGCAACAGGTTCCTCCTCATAAGATAAATTCTCATCAAGCAAAACGGAATCCCAACGGATAATGTAGTTTCCATCCCCATGGTATCTTTTCAACATAGACACATGAAATACCGGATGCACTCCTGACAGTGTTGGGGGCAAGGCTAATTCGTAAGCCACCTCCCCTACTCGCTTAAGTACTTCAAATGGTCCAATATACCTTGGGCTTAGCTTACCTCTTTTACCAAACCGCATCACCCCTTTCATGGGCGAAACCTTCAGCAAGACTTGCTCACCCTCCATAAACTCCAAGTCTCTAACCTTTCGATCTGCATATTCCTTTTGCCTACTTTGCGCCGCCAAAAACTTTTCTTGAATAAATTTCACTTTCTCCAATGAATCCCTCAAAAGGTCAGTACCCCAAGGTCTAACCTCAAACGCCTCAAACCAACCAATGGGAGACCTACATCTCCTCCCATACAATGCTTCGAATGGAGCCATATCAATACTTGAGTGATAGCTATTATTGTATGAAAACTCCGGTAAGGGTAAGAAGTTATCCCAATGGCCTCCAAATTCTATCACACATGCACGAAGCATATCCTCCAACACTTGAATTGTTCGCTCAGACTGACCATTGGTCTGAGGGTGAAATGCAGTACTAAGGTCCAACCTAGTACCTAATTCAGCATGCAATGTTCTCCAAAACTTAGAAGTAAACTGCGTACCTCTATCTGATATGATGGAGAGTGGGGCTCCATGCAATCGAACGATTTTTGAGATATAGAGTTTGGCTAACTTCTCTGCATTGTAAGTCACCTTGACCGGAATGAAATGAGCAGACTTAGTTAATCTGTCCACAATTACCCAAATAGAGTCATACTTACCCACTGTCTTTGGAAGACCAACCACGAAGTCCATTGCAATTCTCTCCCACTTCCATTCAGGAATGGGTATTCTTTGAAGTGTTCCTCCGGGTCTCTGGTGTTCATACTTTACTTGCTGACAATTTGGACATTTGGCAACAAAATCAACAATGTCGCGCTTCATTCTACTCCACCAAAAGTGTTGCTTTAGGTCACGGTCCATCTTGGTTGCACCAGGATGTATAGAATATCCAGAACTATGAGCCTCTGTAAGAATGGTGTGGATCAAATCATCAACACGGGGCACACATACCCTTCCCTTAATTCTCAAAACACCTTCCTCATCCATTATTGCTTCTTTAGCCTCTCCTCGCAACACCATATCCCGAATTCGGCTTAGTTTCTCATCATCAAACTGTTTTCCCTTGATCTTGTCAAGAAAAGAAGATCTCGCCTCCATACAAGCCAACAATCCTCCCTTCTCATTTACTTCTAACCTCATAAAGTCGTTAGCCAAAGTCTGAACATCTCTAGCCAATGGGCGTCTAGAAACTTGTAAGTGAGGTAGACTTCCCATGCTCCCTGCCTTTCTACTTAAGGCGTCTGCCACAACATTAGCCTTTCCCGGATGATACAAGATAGTGATATCGTAGTCCTTCAGTAGTTCCATCCATCTCCTCTGTCTCAAATTCAAATATTTTTGAGTAAGGACATACTGTAGGCTACGATGATCCGTGTATACTTCACACTTAACTCCATATAGATAGTATCTCCATTGCTTTAATGCAAACACTACCGCAACCAATTCTAAATCATGGGTCGGATAATTACGTTCATGCACCTTTAATTGTCTCGAAGCATAAGCAATTACGTTCTTCTCTTGCATTAGCACTGCACCCAAACCCGAATAGGATGCATCACAATAGACAATGAAATTCTTACCTTCCACTGGCAGGGTAAGGATTGGTGCAGTAGTCAACAAAGTCTTGAGTTTCTGAAAGCTTTCTTCGCATTCGTCCAACCATGCAAATGGAACATTCTGTCTAGTCAAGTTTGTCAATTTGGAAGCAATGGAAGAGAATCCCTTGACAAATCGACGGTAATAACTAGCTAAACCGACAAAGCTCCTTATTTCTGACACATTAGTAGGTCTTACCCAATTCTTCACCGTCTTAATCTTAGAAGGATCCACCATCACCCCATCCTTAGAAACCACATGCCCCAAGAAGGACACTGCATCTAGCCAAAACTCACACTTGGAGAATTTGGCATAAAGCTTTTTCTCCCTCAACATTTCCAATACCATTCTCAAATGCTCCTCATGTTCCTTCTTGCTCTTTGAGTATACCAAAATATCATCAATAAATACGATCACAAAGAGATCCAGATATGGCTTAAAAATCCCGTTCATCAAGCTCATGAAAGCAGCAGGGCATTCGTAAGACCAAAAGACATTACTACAAATTTGTAATACCCATACCTAGTTCGAAAAGCAGTCTTTGGCACATCCATTGCCCGTATTTTCAATTGATGATAACCTGATCTCAAGTCAATCTTAGAGAAGACACAAGCACCTTGTAACTGATCGAACAAGTCGTCAATGCGAGGAATGGGATACTTGTTCTTAATAGTTACCTTGTTCAACTGTCGGTAGTCTATGCACATCCGAAAACTCTCATCCTTCTTCTTCGCAAATAACACTGGAGCACCTCAAGGAGATGCACTTGGTCTAATGAAGCCTTTGCTCAACAACTCTTGAAGTTGGGCTTTTAACTCCCTTAACTCTGTGGGAGCCATTCTATAAGGGGGTATAGAAATGGGGCGTGTGCCCGGTTCAAGATCGATACAGAAGTCAATATCCCTATCTGGTGGCATACCAGGAAGATCTGCAGGGAACACATCCAGAAACTCGCGGACTACCAAAACTGACTCAATCAAAGGTACTTGGGTAGTGTCATCCTTGAGATGTGCCAAGAAAGCTGAACACCCTTTACTAACCATTTTCTTAGCACGAAGAAAGGAGATGATACGCACCGGATTGGAAGTGTAGTCACCCTCCCACACTAACGGATTTGTCCCAGGCTTGGCTAACGTCACCGTTTTAGCATTATAATCCAAGATAGCAAATTGCGGAGAAAGCCAAGTCATACCCAGAATTACATCAAAATCAACCATTTCTAAGATAACCAAGTCTACATAAGTATTGCTCCCCACAAAGTTCACCAAACAAGACCTATATACCTTTTCAACTAACACAGACTCACCCACCGGAGTAGAAACATGAATAGGCATATCAAGTAATTCACAATGTAAATTTAGACCATTAGCAAATGAGGAAGATACATAAGAAAATGTGGATCCAGGATCAAACAATACAGAAGCCATGCAATCACAAACCAGAAGATTACCTGTGATGACAGTATCAAATGCCTCCGCTTCAGACCGCCCAGGGAAAGCGTAACAATGGGCCCTATCGTTTGTCTGTCCATTGCCCCTACCATGTTGTGATGTAGTGGTTCCAGTTTGCCCATCACCTCGGCCATTTTGGTGACCACCATTACCTCGACCACCACGTCCTCCAGAATAACGGCCCCTACCATGACCACCTCTACCTCTAACATTTGGAGGTTTGTAACTCTGTTTTGGACAATATCTCTTAATATGTCCAATCTCCCCACATCCATAACACTCTCTGGGTTCATGCATAGGTCTCTCAGAGAAGTGTTGACCGGTCGGAGGTGGACCCCCAACTACAGTCTGTAGTGAAGACTGAATGGGTCGAACTGCGTAACCTCCGGAACCCTGTCCTCTAGAGTAAGAACCATTAAACTCGCCTCCCTTTCGAAACCTCTTTGATGTCGGTGCCATGGTGAATTCATCTGGCTTCACTCCTTCCACCTCTACCACGAAATCTACCACCTCTTGGAAGGATTTTGTAGTAGCCGCTATCTGTACGGCTGAAATCCACAACTCTGACCTCAACCCCTTCACAAAACGGCGAATCCGCTCTTGTGGACTAAAACATAGTTGGGTGGCATACCGGGATAAAGCACGAAACTTAGCCTCATATGCATTGACCGACATCCTACCTTGCTCTAGGCTCAAGAACTCATCCCTTTTCCTATCCCTCAAAGTTCGGGGGATATACTTCTCCATAAACAAGCTAGAGAATGAGGCCCAAGTCATAGGTGGTGTCTCTGTTGGTTGACACTCAATATGTGACCGCCACCACATTTTGGCGTTCCCTTGAAACTGATAAGTCACAAACTCCACACCAAACCGTTCTACTATACCCATCTTGTGTATTAGCTCGTGACAGTCAACCAGAAAATCATAAGCATCTTCCGATTCAGCACCCTTGAAGACCGGAGGTTTCAATTTCAAGAACTTACTGAAAAGTCCATGCTGATCATTTGTCATTATAGGCCCAGTAGTCAGACGTGGAAATGTGCCTATGTCCAATGAGACATCCATACGAGGAGCCATAGTGGCTGCATGTTGCACTTCTGAAACCGGAGGTGTTGGCGCAGAAAACACTGGAGGTGCCAGACCTTGATTAGACAACCCACTGAGATAGGCGAGAACCTGATTGATCATCTCTGGGGTAGGCTGGGGTGGCAATTCCTCATTTTGTACTTGTTCATTCTCCCCTTCCTCACCCTCTCTTATTACCTCCTCAGTCGGTGGAGGAGTCACTACCCTAGTATCAGATGGACTAGGTGTTCGTCCTCTTCCCCTAGAGGACGTCCTCCCACGACCCCTACCACGGCCTCTTGCCACTGCTCTTCCTCGAGCTACAGCCCCATTGGCTGGCTCAGACGCACCCTGTCCCGCCGGTGCTGATGTTGGTGCTGGCGTAGTCATTGCTCTAGTTCTAACCATCTGCGAAATAGAGTGAAGATGGTCAGATACCAATTTGTATCACCTAGATACCAATTGGACCCAAGTAGTAGCACGAAAGAAAGAATGAAAGAATGGAATTTTCCTAAAGTCTTATAGCCTCTCAAAGAAAAGTAAAGGCGTCCCCCTACCGTTTTTTAAGACTCTACTAGACTCATTCTTGTGTGATGAGACCAACGAACCTAATGCTCTGATACCAAGTTTTTCACGACCCAAATCTGGGCCGCGACTGGCACCCACACTTACCCTCCTATGTGAGCGAACCAATCAATCTAAACCTTAACATTTCAATATAATATCAACATAAAGTAATGCGGAAGACTTAAACTCATTAATAAAATCAATAACTATTATTATCCCCAAAATCTGGAAGTCATCACCACAAGAACATCTACGATCAAATGACTAAACTAAGAGTATTCTAAAAGCTAAAAATACATAAGAAGCTAGTCCATGCCGGAAGTTTAAGGCATCAAGACTTGAAGAAGAAGATCCAGTCCAAGCTAGAAGCATTAGCTCAGCCTGAATTTCCGGTGTAGTAAGACTGGCTTGAATTACTGTTGAGTCGAAGGCGACGGCACGTATGCTGCACTCCACAAATAAACAAGAAGAAAACATAAAAGTAGGGGTCAGTACAAAACACGAGTACTGAGTAGATATCATCGGCCAACTCAAAATAGAAAACAGTATATATTAGATAATATCATAAAATCAACTAATATCCTTAGCATGCAGCATTTGCAATTACCATAGCCCTTGGTTACAACACCAAGCTCATCAATGAGGACTCACGCCTCCTCATCATACTCATTTGGGAATTAGGTTCATTAGATTGAATATATTAACATCTTTCAAGATTCTTTATCTTTATTCCCCTCGTGTCGGTACGTGACACTCCGCTCCTCATATACTATCCTGGTGTCGAAACGTGACACTCCGATCCTCATTCTATCCTGGTGTCGGAACGTGACACCCGATCCATATTCTATCCTGGTACCGGAACGTGGCACCCGATCCATATACTATCCTGGTGTCGGAACGTGACACTCCGATCCTCATTCTATCCTGGTGTCGAAACGTGACACCCGATCCATATTCTATCCTGGTACCGGAACGTGGCACCCGATCCATATTCTATCCTGGTGTCGGAACGTGACACCCGATCCATATTCTATCCTGGTGTCGAAACGTGACACTCCGATCCTCATATACTATCCTGGTACCGGAACGTGACACCCGATCCCCTAATCTCACTACGTTCATTCATCAAGCCTTCTTTTATACCAAGGCATCATCATTAACAAAGTAGATTAGGGTTTCTTTTCAAGATTTGGGATTCAATAGCTTCATCATGCTTATTTATTCACATTTACATAATCACATCATTTATGCAAGCATACAATTAAGCATATAGAAGGTTTACAATACTACTAACACATATCATTCGCTATTAAGAGTTTACTACGAATAGCATGAAAACCCTAACCTACCTCCACCGAAGATTAGAAATCAAGCAAGCAAGTTCCCAAAGCTTTGTTCTTTTCTCGTTTCTCCTCTTTCTCATTCGATCCCCTCTCTCTCTTTCTGTTCTTTTCTTTTTCTTATTCAAACCCTCTTTCTTTTACCCTAATTAGCATATAATTAAGTATAGAAGATGACAATAATAACCCACTAATTAACTCAAGGTTACCTCTTTTAACCCCCAAGTAATTAGACTTACTAACATTAACCCACTAACTTTATAATTAAAACAGGAATAGTCAAAAACGTCCCTTAAAACATTAAAGAAATCCGACTCCGCCTGGGATTACGCAGCCTGTGACGGGCCGTCGTGCCTGCGACGGTCCGTCCTGCTGCTCCGTCACAAAGTTCAGAGACTCACTTTTTATTTAAGACCCTGTGACGGCCCGTCATGCCTGTGACGGTCCGTCCTGCACTTTCGTCACGAAGTTCAGAGAGTCGATTTCAGTACCCAAATTTCAGAATTCTAAGTGTTTTGGAACGAGACCCCCTCGACGGTTCGTCGTGCCCATGACGGTCCGTCGTGGGTTCCGTCGTCTCAGCCAGTTTTTCCAGAAATAAAATCTGCTGCTCAAACGACTAAACAGGTCGTTACATATATATATATATATATATATATATATATATATAATAAACGAAAAAATAAAATAAAAAACAAGATTTAGGTGATTATCTGCAAAAATGAAAATATTATTAGGAGGGAGAAAGTGAAATTCAAAATAAAAGTGAGTGAATGAATTTAGAATAAAGTTAGGGAAATAGAGAGAAGCCAGATAGACTTTGATTGGTATTAACTTTTATACAACAGAAGAGAAGGGTGATATGACTAGGTATACAAATAATAGGTGAGTCCCTTATTTAATAGCAAAATTTTTAAAATTGTATTCATTCAAAGTAATTAAATTAAATTATATCCGCGCCGGATAATAACATAATAATGTTTGCCATTCCGCGTAATTTTTCCTATTATTATTAGGGTAGAATTTTAGGACTGGTGTAAAATTGGGTCTAAGGCCCAAAAGAAAAAATAATTATTATTATATGATTAGTGTAAGACAAGTACAAGAATTAGGCCTAATGCCCAAAATAAAATGAGCCCAAATACTGATCCAGGCGGACAGAATCGGATTTGAGCTCGACCCTCTTTACTTTACGACGATTATTTACTTGCTAATAAATTTGTCGTTAGTCTTAAAGTTGAAAAGTTCAAATCTCCGAAAGTCATTCATTTTGCTAAATAATTCAACTAAAATCAGTCAACTTCATTTGAACTTAAAAAATAATAATTTTTTAAGTAAATATCCCGCTTAGTAGGACAATATTTTCATTTTCTCTCTTAAAACAACTCGAACTAAAAATAGTTCAATTTTTAAATTCAAATAAAGTTAGTTCGTGTTAAGCCAAACATTTTAATTTGTCGAATAACCACAAGTAAGCGGACATTTTTAGGTGCTTTTCAAAACCTTTCTAAGACGTTGATATGAACTCCCCCCCCCCCCCCCTTAAAGGCTTTCAATAGATTTGTTGTTTAAGTCTTTTTTGAAAATAAAGATTTCCTTTTTTTAAAAAAAATTAAATGGCGACTGTAAAACAATCAAATATTTTTCTTTAAATAAAATAACATATCTTAATTAAGTTAAACTGAAATCACAAGGTGATGGTTAAATAATTATCAAATTTTGAAAATTAGAGGTTTACAATGAATAATTAATCGACTAATTATTTCTATTGTTTACTATAGCTATTATTCCACTCAGTAGGGCATTTATTACCCCATAATTGGCATGGGATCCAATATATATACCAATTTTTGAATTTTATCACCAATCACTTTTCTTCTTTTTCAATACAACTAAATTTTCCCACTAACACTTGTTCCCAATTTCCCTTCAACCAGCCTATCATACCCTTAATACGATTCTTATCTAAATATGCAATATTCTAGTATAATCTAAATCCCTATACGTTAAACTAACCAATAGATTTCCTTGATAATTCACAAGTTACAAACAGTAACCTTGATGAAAATAAAATCAACCAAAATCATAATCTATCCACACCCAAAACTATATCCTATAAACGGTTAATGGATCATCCTTAATCATGAAATAATAATTAATATCCATATATGAAAACATAAAAAGAAAAAGGGTAAGAATTCTTCTGTACCTCCACGCCTTCTGTTTTGTTTCTCTTCGCGCATAAGTGCTTCTATTGCACAATTTTAGTTCTTGTTCACTTCTAATTATTTTGGGCAAATTATTATGAATTACTAAACAAATATATATTAAATCCCTTAAATAAATGGGCAACTTTCACATATAGCAAACAAAAAAATCATATTTGTATGTTATAGCTAACTTTGTATAATTGCGCTCCAAAGCAAACATAAAACTGTATAATTCGCTATACATATACAAGTGTATAATTCGCTGGCCTATTTCGCTGCAATTGTATAATTCGCTATCCTATTTCACTGCAATTGTATAATGCACAATTGTATAATTCACTGCCTATTTCACTGCAATATTAAGTGTATAATAAGAAGATATATGTTTTTCTCTCGCTTTATACAAAAACAGAAACACAATATATACACTTCTGTTGTATAAAGTTAGAGAAAATTGTATTTCACTGCAATTGTATAATTCACAATTGTATAATTCGTTGACCTTTTTCTCTACAATATTTGAAGTTAAATGTTTGTAAATTGTATAATTAAGTGTATAACACAAAGATATATATTTTTGCATGTGTATATACAATTTTCTCTCGCTTTATACAAAACAGAAACAAAATTATACACTTATGTGTATAAAGTGAGAGAGGCGAGCGAGAATGGAGAGTGGCGAGCGAGATTTCTGGGAGAGAGATGCTGGCAAATTTTAGCTAACGTTTGCTATGGAGCACAATTAAATCAAACCCTAGCTATTCTATTTATTTTAGGTTATTAGTTTGCTATTATATACAATTTTCCCTAAATAAATTAAGTACTTAGCCCATTAATCATCAACTATTTGTTTTTTTAATAAATACCCATCAACATAACTTAATTATTGAAACTATCCCATTCAATTCATAATTGTAATTACAAATAGTTCAAAATACTCATTTAAAATTTATTGAAAGAGTCCTATATGAAATAAAAAACTCTAACACTCAAAACGATCAAATGGATCGTTACAATATATCAATTTAGAATATGAACACGACAATTCAAATACATTTACCTTTATGAATACACCTATATAATATACATTTAAATACCTCTGTTATTAAACAAAAAATTGGATACATTGGACCACAAAAAAACTAGAAAACAGAATATAACACAATGTGAGTATCATGCTGTAATCAATCTTTCAACTTGTGATGATATTTCAATTTAATTGGTGGACAATCCAAAAGAAAAAAGGAATACAATACAATACAAGTATCCAAATGTATAACTTTTTCACCATATAAAAAATTGAAATCTCACAATTCTCATTTACTTTTTGCTCATGTCCTCCTTGTATTATTTTTTTTACAACTATATGCATATGCATACAACTTGTTAATTTTTCCTCCCGTTTTTGTTGTATAACTAAATCTCAATCTCTTTTTCCACATGTTCTTGTTATACTATATGTATAATTGCTATCGAAATTAACGAAGAAAGTTCATCCAACAATTCATTAAATAAATATATATTGGAGTACTAATTTTCGCCATTATAATGAAAAAGAATCTTCAATTAAAACCCTATGAAAATATATTAAACATATAGATGTATGCAAATATAATCTTTATAAAAATAAGAAAAAAATGCAAATAAAAAATACCTAATGAAGATAAATCACAAAAATCACTACTGCAATTATGCAAAAGGATCATGAATCAAAAGGGTTTTTGAAAGAAATAAATAAAACAAATCGGTGTTATATACATATTGAAAGAGAAAACACTGAAGATGGTATACATAGAGAACAAGCACCGTAAAACATGCCTGACATAATTTATTAGGCCTATACTAATTACTTGGCTATTAAATATTTCTTAATATACATAAAAAATTGAAAAAAAATTATTTTTCATGTATAATTAATTAACTCAGCTATTTAATATTTAAGTACACCCATATAGCAAATTTTTTTTTGTAAACTATAGCTATTTACCTTAAAGAGAGAGAGTTTTAGGCTCAAGTCTAGTTTTCCGTCCACCTGGATCAGCCTTCGGGCTTGATTTTGTTTTGGTTCTTTGGCTCATTTGAACCACTTGTACTTCTCTTAGGTAGGGGTATACAAAATCGAATCGAAAAATCGAACTAAATTATAAATTGAGTCAAATTGAAAAAAATTCGTCTAGTAATTTGGTTTGGTATTGAAAAAAAATTCTGATTATATCTTGGTTGGGTTGGTTTTAACTTTAAAAAAACCCGACATTATATATGTAATTTTAAAATTTTATTTTATACATAAAATATTACTTTGATATCTTTTAAAATATTTCTTACTATTTCATAATTTTTATCTTTTAATATATTATTTCAACTTTAAAACTTAGAATTTTGAATGGTCTAATAAAGATTATAGTTCATAGATGTTGATAATTATAATAAAACTTCAACCAAAATCAAATTAATATTAATGTAAAAAGAAAATTAATTCAACACTAATAATGACAATAATATTGAATATTTGTTCTTTAGTTTTACATGTGGTCTATTAGACAATTAAAATACATAATCTAATTTTAATTTTTCTTAAATATTAGGGATAATGAACAAGTACCCCCTCAATCTATGTCTGAAATCCCAGAGACACACTTATACTATACTAAGGTCCTATTACCCCCCTGAACTTATTTTATAAGTAATTTTCTACCCCTTTTTAGCCTACGTGGCACTAGTTTGAAAAAAAAGTCAATCATCGTTGGGCCCACAAGATAGTGCCACGTAGATCGAAAAGGAGTGATAAATTATTAATAAAATAAGTTCAGGGAGGTAATAGGACCTTAGTATAATATAAGTGTGTCTCTGAGATTTCGGGCATAGGTTGAGGGGGTACTTGGTCATTATCCCTAAATATTAAGTAATGCCACTAATACTTATTAAACTTATTATAGCATGATTTAGTACTTTTAAATTAGGATTATTTTAAATTAGACAAAAGGTGTACGAAATTACAAAAAAAAAAGTTCAAGGTGTAATAAGACCTTAGTTTACATAATGATACGTTTGTATGCAAATTTTACCGAAAAACCAATAATCTGAAAAAATTCGAAGTTTATTAGTATGGTTTGATTTATAAATTTAAAAATTCAACACCATGGTTTGGTTTGGTATTTGAAAAAATCCAAACCAACTCGAGGTTGAAAAATCCGAAAAAAACCAAATTTTATTTGTTTGGTTTGGCTTATAAATTTAATTTTTTTACAAAAATTATTTGGTTTGATATTTGAAAATCCGAACCAACCAAGTCATGTACACCCCTATTTTCAAGTATTATCACGTCGATTTGTTAATTATTTTAAATATACTAGTATATACTTTAATTATATGTATTAGTCTAAATATGATGTAAAACTTTAAGTTTGTTTCTATTGATACACATGTATCACAAAAGAAAATGACATATTTTATTAAATATTTTATTTCGTAATAGACTCTTAAAGAATGTGTAAAAGTTTTTCTCTAACAATTGAAACATATTATAATTTGATTATAAATGAAATTTACAAACAATTTATGAGCTTGTTGACATATTTCACATTTGTACCATTTTTGTATGGTCGTAGCAGCATTGATAGTTAAGAAATTCATCCGTTGTTTTAATCTAAATATTTTTTTTAATATTATTTATGATATATTCTAGATATAACATATATTGGGTTCTTTGGTACATATATAAATTTTTCTCCATTAATTGATCTAATAATTTTATATTTTTCATAGATTCTATCTAATATTGTGAATATTCATAGTTCATTTTAATTTGAATTTATTTCTAAATCATATCATTCTATTTTTCATAGTCTAAATCTCGTAGGTCTATTTCATACCATTATTGATTTAATATATCTTGTAGTTCGTTATCATTAAATATTTTTTCACATATTATTCTTCTTAATTCAATTATTTCTATACCTTGAAGTATATTTAAGATTAAAGTTTCATAGCTTTTTATCATTTCGTCATGTATATATGTGGTCATGTTTGTTGTTATGCAGGGTTTTTCAATTATTCTATTCTATCATATTCATAATCGATTATATTTATATTAGATTATTACGAATTAAATTATCTGTTTATCATGTTTTTTGTCACTACTAGCATCGTACTTTAGCGGATACTTCCTTCTTATCAGTGCCTCAACTTTGTTTACTCCCTTAAACGGCTTTTCTCGCCTACCGATTTCAACATGAGGATGACATAGTTTAGAAGTTTTCTCCCTGTTTTCAGTGTGCTGATAAGCTAGAAATCATGATTCAAATAATTCTAATACATAATAACTAACATAAAATTATTCAATTATATATATGATATTCAGGAATATATGAAATTAGTTCCGCATATTTTTTGAAAAATATACCTTTGTTTTTAGCTCTGGTACCAAATTAAAATTAGTTTCACATATTTTTTTGAAAAATATACCTTTGTTTCTTACGTATTTATGCTATCTAAAAAATCTGATTACATTTCAGATTGTTCCTGCATTTATCTAAATACTAATTATTTAGTTGTGAGAGTGTCTTTAAAAGAAACTTTTATATTTCAGGCATTGCCCATCCTTTATGTTACATATACCTTCCTTTATATAGAAAGAAATTAGTGCATTTTACTGCACTTACTATACTCTACACTTACTTTACAACTATCCCTTCTGTATTATTTTCACACTTGTCTTTTTAATAATACACCCTACGTACCATACTTTAAACTTGTCAACATATCTTTAATAATGCACATGCATATGTTGACTAAGTTATGTGATTACTACTATTTATTTCAAGACTTTTACATATCTACTTTTGGCTTTATGTGGCCAAGCACGTTTTTGTGTTTTCTTTTATCTTCATCTTTATCTTCTTGTCATCTTCCGTAGGGGTGGACATAAATACCGAAAAATCGAAACACCGAACCGAACCGAATCAGATAATGAATATACAACAAATGACTAGAAAGTGAAGATAACATATATGAAATACATAAAATTAAATGGATAATGATATAGAGATGGAATCAGATAATGAATATACAACAAATGACTGAAAGAGATATACAAATAATAAATAAAGAAGAACATCAAGACGAAGAATCCTTAGAACAAAAAATAATATTTGATATAATATATTTGAACAAATAAAAAGAAAATAATTAGATCTAAATATTGCAAAAAATATTCGAAATACCAACAATATGAAATTGGTTTAGACGACAAAAGTACCAATAATAAACAAACAATAATAAATAAAGAAATACAAGACGTTAAGGCTAAAAATCCAATTAAATATGTACATTTTGGAGGATCAGAAATATTAATAAAAACATGTTTTAGAGAAGGAATAGATACGCCCATAGAAATATACTTAGCGGATGATAGAATCATACAACCCATAGAAAAAAGTATAATAAGTGCAGTAAAAGATAACCTCATATACCAAAAATTTAAATTTTAATAAGTGCTAACTACTCAGTAGCAATAAATGACAGGAACATAGATAAATTACTAGTATTATATTGGAAAATGTCAGGAATAGAACTAGCCTCGGAAAGTAAAATATTTATAGATAGATATAAAAACTTATATGTTTTAACAACAAAACATAAAATAACAGCAAAAAATTAAATAAATAAAATAAAATAAAAATAGAGATTCTTTTGAAAGGATAGTCACAGTCATAGATAAAAATGATTATAGTTATAATAAAATCGATATAAAAGAAGACTTAGAAATAGTAAAAGAAAGATTAAGCATATCAAAAAGAATAAACTTTGAAATAACACAATTATCATAAAAAATGAATACCTCAAGAAAAATAGATAAAACTCCATAAAAATTAATGAAAGATGAAATAAAACCACATTATTATTACTTAATGTGAATAATGGATCAACGAAAATATTTAATTTAGTAGATACAGGACGAGAAGAAAACTATATCACAAGAGAATTAGTAACGGATGATGAAATAATAACTACTGAGCAATCATGCTCCGAACTACCAAAAGCATTAATTATACCGAAGAAACTACAGAAAAGGAAATAATCATTGGAGGAGTACCAATAGTAATAAAATTTAAAATATATCAAGGAGATGAAAATATTATTTTAGGAATAAAATGGTTAGAACAAGTAAAACCATATAATCTAGAAGACAAACAATTGACAATAAATTATAAAAATAAAAGAGTAATAGTAAAAAAAACTTTCGTAAGATAATAATGTGAAAACACATATACTTGCAAAGATAATAATAGAGGGATATTACAACAGATATTATACACCGATGATAGATACGGGAGAAGAAGCTAATATATGTAAATACAATTGTTAACCGGAAGATAAATGAAAAAAATTAAAAACACTGATAGTAGTGACAGAATTTAATAATGAAGGAATCATGATCACATATAAGGCAAAAAATATAAAAATACATATATGGGATAAGATCTTAAGTATAGAAGAGATATATAATTTTGAATTGACTATAAAGATATGCTATTAGGAATGCCTTTTTTAGAAAAATTATACCCACATATAATAATAAAAACACACTGGTGATTCACAACACCATGTAAACAAAAAATAGGAGCAAAAAGAGTAAATAACAAAACACGAAAAACAACAGAATGAATAAAATGAAGTGAGAAAATTACGCAAAAGTTAGAAAATATAAAAGAAGAAGACTTTAAGATAGAATTAATTATATTCTCTATAAATAAAGTAAAAATAATCCAAGATAAATTAGAAATTATATAGTGAAGATCCTTTACAAGGATGGAAAAAACATAAAACAAAAGTGAAAATTGAGCTAATTGATAATAATAGTATAATAACCCAAAAATCATTAAAATATAATTTTAATGATTTTGCCGAATTTAAGATATATATAAATGAATTATTAGAAAAAGGATATATACAAGAAAGCAATATTAAGCTCACAAGCCCGACATTTATAGTAAATAAACAAAGTGAACAAAAAAGAGGAAAAAACAGAATGGTTATTGATTATAGAAATTTAAATGCTAAAACTAAAACATATAATTATTCGATATCAAATAAAATACTAAAGATAAGATAAATACAAGGATAAAATTGTTTTAGCAAATTTGATTATAAATCAGGATTTTATCACTTAAAACTAGAAGAAGAGTCTAAAAAACTAACAACATTCACTTTACCACAAGGATTTTATGAATGAAATGTATTACCATTTATATATAAAAATGCACCAGGTAGATATCAATACTTTATGGACAATTACTTTAAACAAATAGAAATTGTATAGTATACATTGATGATATACTATTATATTCCAAAACACAAGATGAGCATGTAAGATTCTTACAAAAATTTATACATATAATAGAACATTCGGGTATAAGTCTAAGTAAAATGAAAGCAGATATAATGAAAAATCAAATAAAATTCTTAGGAATACAAATAGATAAAAACGGAATAAAAATGCAAACACATGTAATACAAAAAATAATTAACTCAAATGAACAACTAGACACAAAAAGGAAATTGCAATCATTCTTAGGCCTAGTAAAAATTTACTTATATAATAGAATCAGATGCGAGTGAAAAAAGTTATGGAGGAATTATAAAATTACAAGTATGATACCAATACAATAGAATATCATTGCAGGTATTATTCAGGAACATTTAATAATACAGAAATGAAATGGAAAATAAATAGAAAAGAATTATATTCAGTATATAAGTGTTTATTATCATTTGAACCATATATTATATATAACAAATTCATTATAAGAACAAATAATACACAAGTAAAATGGTGGCTAACAATAAAAATACAAGATTCGATAACAATAAAAGAAATAAGGAGATTGGTATTAAATATATTAAATTTCACATTTACAATTGAAGTAATAAAAATCGATAAGAATGATATTGCAGATTACTTATCACGACAAAGCTACTCAGACTGAGACTAAGGGAGAAGATACAATTGAAAAGACACTCGAAGCTATTACTACATGTTAGGTTATTAGCATTTTAATATTAATATTTAACATATTAAATTGCTTTATTTTGGAGTTATAAGAATGGATGACTTCTACATCATCCATTAGCATTGGTTATCCATCAATTTATTTCATTCTTAATTCCTCCATTACTCCCTTTGTAACCTATGTAACATATGTAACTCTCTTTGTAACATATGTAACACATGTAACTCCCATTGTAACTTATGTAACCTATGTAACTTCCATTGTAACCTATGTAACTCCTAAGGCCATTATCTTCACTATTTACTACCTCCATTATCTTCCTATTCATTGCTAGGAAGACTTCTTGTAGTATAAATAGTGGTAGTCTTCATTTGGTTTTAGATACACACAATTCATAAGAGAAAACAAAGAGTGAAAGAGTTAGTCTAAAGAGAGTTCTTATTAGTTGAAGGGAGGTGTTCTTTTTTTGTGGAGCTTTGGACTCAACTCTTGCCCAGAGTTGTTGAGTTATACTTTGTAAAGGCTGTTGTATCCTGGAGGGGACAAGTCAAAGAGGACTACTGCTGGACCGGTGAAAACATTTGCTGCAGTGGGCTTGAATCTCCTTAAAGAGAGCGAGATATCCGCGCCTCAGCCTGAAGAGATTACTTTCTTCATTTTATTTTCAATTGTAATCTTACAATTTTATTATCTCTTAAGTTTTTTCACTAACAATTTTAAGGAGATTCAAAGATGGCTACAATTGAAAAAACCGCGGATGTCAAGATGGGAGATCTTAACAAGCCATTTCGGTTCAATGGTAACCATTTCAAAAGATGGAAGGGTAAAGTACTTTTCTACTTAAGTCTTCTCAATGTTTCTTACGTTTTAACCGAGAAGAATCCAAATAAAGAAGACATCACCACTATGAATGATGATGAAACTATTTCTCATCTAGAGAAAGTGGAAAAGTACAATGGTGATTCCTATAAGTGTCGGTATTATCTTCTTAATTGTCTATCTGATAATTTTTATGATTATTATGATAGAACTTACTCTAGTGCAAAGAAAATTTGGAAGGCATTGCAGAGTAAGTATGATACCGAAGAGGCTGGAGCGAAAAAATATGCAGCTAGTAGATTTTTTCGTTTCCAAATGGTGGACAACAAATCAGTTGTAGATCAAGCTCAAGACTTCATCATGATTGTCGGAGAGCTTAGGTCCGAAGAGGTTAAAATTGGAGATAACCTTATTGTTTGTGGCATAGTGGATAAACTTCCACCTTCTTGGAAGGAATTTCAAAAAACTATGCGTCACAAACAAAAGGAAACCTCTCTTGAAAGCTTGATAATGAAGATCCGCATGGAAGAAGAAGCAAGAGGCCAAGATGCACTTTTACAAACAGAAGAGAACAACATCACATCGAAGGTAAATTTAATTACTTCGAATAATGCTATTCTTGAAACTCACAAAAATACTTCTTTAAAGCCCAAGAAGAAAAAATTCAAGAAAAATAATGGTAGACCTCCCAAGAAAAATAATGGTGAAAATCACCAAGCACAAAATCAACAAGTTCAAGAAAAGGGACTATGCTTTGTTTGTGGGAAGAGTGGGCATATTGCTCGATTTTGCAGATTCCGGAAATGTGGTCCTAACCCTCAGGCAAACGTTACCGAAGAACCTTTTGTGGCGGTGATTACCGACATAAACATGGTTGAGAATGTTGATGGATGGTGGGCTGATTCTGGTGCAAACCGTCATGTCTGTTATGACAAAGACTGGTTTAAAAAATATACTCATTTTGAGGAGCCCAAAACTATCATGCTTGGTGATGCTCACACTACTCAAGTGCTTGGAAAAGGAGATGTTGAATTGTGTTTTACTTCTGGAAGGATATTAACATTGAAAAATGTACTTTATACTCCTTCTATGAGAAAAAATTTGATGTCTAGTTTTCTTCTTAATAAAGCAGGCTTTAAACAAATTATTGAATCTGATCCATATGTAATAGTGAAGAAAGGTATTTTTGTGGGGAAGGGGTATGCATGTGATGGGATGTTTAAGTTGAATGTTGAAATGAATAAAACTTCTACTTCTGTTTATATGCATTCTTCTACTAATTTTTGGCATGCTCGTTTGTGTCATATTAATGATCGTTATGTTGGAATCATGAGTAGTTTAGGATTAATCCCAATGGTTAAAAAGAATTTTGAAAAGTGCGAGACTTGTAGTAAAGCCAAGATCACTAAAAGGCCTCATTTTCAAATTGAAAGAAAAACTGATTTGTTAGAATTAGTTCATACTGATATTTGTGAATTTGGTGGAATTCTAACTCGTGGAGGTAATAGATATTTTATCACTTTCATTGATGATTTTTCTAAGTTTACATATGTTTACTTGATGAAAAATAAAAGTGATGCTTTTGAAAATTTCAAAACTTATCTCAATGAGGTTGAAAATCAGTTTGGAAGAAAAATAAAAAGAATTAGAAGTGATAGAGGCCGTGAATATGAATCAAATGAGTTTAATTCTTTTGTTCGATCATTGGGAATAATTCATGAAACTACTCCTCCTTACTCTCCTTCGTCTAATGGAGTAGCAGAAAGGAAAAATAGAACTTTAGTTGAATTGACTAATGCCATGCTAGTTGAGTCACATGCACCTTTAAATTTTTTGGGTGAAGCTATCTTAACTGCTTGTTATGTGTTGAATCGTGTGCCTCATAAAAAGTCTAAATTGATACCTTTTGAATTGTGGAAAGGTTACAAGCCAAGTTTGGGATATCTAAGAGTTTGGGGTTGTCTAGCCTTTGTGAGGCTAATGGATCCCAACATTACAAAGTTGGGTAAGAAAGTTACTACTTGTGCTTTTCTTGGTTATGCTTCAAATAGTACAACCTATAGATTTTTTAATCTTGAAGATAATATTGTAGTAGAATCTGGTGATGCTATTTTTCATGAAAATAAATTTCCTTTTGATACTAAAAATAGTGGGGGTCAAAGGATTGAACAAAATATTTTGTCACTACCTAGTTCTTCTACTTCTACTTTAAAAAATAAAGATGTTGTTGATTTTGAGTTAAGAAGAAGTAAAAGAGCTAGAGTAGAAAAAGATTTTGGTCTTTTTATGTGTTTAATGTTGAAAAAGACCCTCTAACTTTGAAAGAAACATTATCTTCACATGATTCTATTTTTTGGAAAGAGGCTGTAAATGATGAAATGGAATCTCTATTTTCTAATAAAACTTGGAAGTTAGTTGATTTACCACCGGGTTGTAAAACAATTGGTTGCAAATGGGTCTTAAGGAAAAAGTTGAAACCGTATGGTTCTATTGACAAATACAAGGCTAGGCTAGTTGCAAAAGGTTTTAAACAACTAGAAGGCCTATAATTTTTTGATACTCTTTCTCCGGTAACGAGAATTACATCCATTAGACTTTTAGTTGCTATGGCTGCAATTTTTGATTTGCAAATTCATCAAATGGATGTAAAAACTGCTTTTCTAAATGGAGACCTAAATGAAGAAATTTATATGGACCAACCCGAGTGTTTTGTTGAAGCAGGCCAAGAAAGCAAAGTATGTAAACTTACTAAATCCCTATATGGCTTAAAACAGGCACCAAAGCAATGACATGAAAAGTTTGATTCCTGCATGATTGAAAATAGTTTTAAGACAAATGAGTGTGATAAGTGCATATATCATAAGTCTTGAAATAATTCACATGTGATCATTTGCCTATATGTTGATGACTTGTTGATCTTTGGCTCTAACATGAATGTTATTGATGAAGCTAAAAATATTCTTAGAAGCCATTTTGATATGAAAGATCTTGGTGAGGCAAATTTTATTCTTGGAATAAAAATAACAAGAACATGTGAGGGGATTTTCCTTGACCAGTCACATTATGTTGAGAAAATTTTGAAAAAATATAACTTTCATGATTGCAAGCATATTGCTACTCCTTTTGATTCAAGTGTTCACTTATTTCCTGTTGAAAGTGAAAATGATGTAATAAATCAAAAGGAATATGCTAGTATAATCGGAAGTTTGAGATATATGACTGATTGCACTAGGCCTGATATTGCATATGCAGTAGGAGTACTTGACAGGTTTACAAGCAAGCCAGGTAATGAGCATTGGCATGCTATAACAAGAGTTATGAGATATTTAATTGGAACGAAAAATTGTGATTTGTTCTATAAAAAATATCCTGCTGTACTTGAAGACTTTTGTGATGCGGATTAGAACACTTTGTCAGGTGATTCCTGTTCTACAACTGGTTATGTCTTTACTTTAGGTGGTGGTGCTGTTTGTTGGAGATCAAAAAAGCAAACTATAATTGCCAACTCTACCATGGAGGCTGAACTAATTGCTTTAGCTTTAGCTAGTGAGGAAGCGAATTGGTTAAGAGATTTATTGTTTCAAATTCCTTATTTTGAAAAACCAATTCCTCCTATTTTAATTCATTGTGATAGCACCGCTACAATTGGTAGAGTTCAAAACCGTTATTACAACGGTAAATCCAGACCTATAAGGAGGAAACACAGTAATGTAAGATCGTATTTGACAAATGGTACCATTAATGTTGATTATGTCAAATCTTGTGATAATCTTGCAGATCCTCTTACAAAGGCCTTAACAAGATAAAAGGTTTGGAGCACATCGAGGGGGATGGGATTGAAGTCTACAAATTCTTGAGTCATATATGAGGAAACCCAACCTGGGGACTAGAGATCCTATAACCAGGTTCAAAGGGAAAAACTAATCATATGATGACTTGTTGTGAAAAATGCTCTATTTTTTCCCCTCCCTATGATGTGAGTGCATTATTTCCTGTAGTTTGTGAAGGTTGAGTTGATAAAACTCTTAATGAATATCTGTAGCCCGTATGGGTGGAGTGTTAATCTTACAGGAGCACTCTCGACAGATTTCACCTATGTGATGTGTGGAAGTAGGTCGCTTCCTATGAGAATGGGGCTTATTCTCGAATGCACTCATAAAATCGGGATATCACATGGCCATAACGTGCTGGCTGTTAAAGCTCATGTCAACACCTTGATTATTATGTGTGAGCAGTGATATTTTTTTTCCCTTAAGTAGTCATAGTTCAAGTCTGAGACCACTACGACTCTGGAGTAAAAGTTACTGTTTCACTAAGTGGAGGTTCAATGTAGAGCACACCTTCATTATGCATAGTTCTCTTCCTTCAGCTGATATACTCTCTTATCTAAATATTAAAATGAGTGGGGGATTGTTAGGTTATTAGCATTTTAATATTAATATTTAACATATTAAATTTCTTTATTTTGGAGTTATAAGAATGGATGACTTCTACATCATCCATTAGCATTGGTTATCCATCAATGTATTTCATTCTTAATTCCTCCATTACTCCCTTTGTAACCTATGTAACATATATAACTCCCTTTGTAACATATGTAACATATGTAACTCCCATTGTAACTTATGTAGCCTATGTAACTCCCATTGTAACCTATGTAACTCCTAAGGCCATTATCTTCACTATTTACTACCTCCATTATCTTCCTATTCATTGCTAGGAAGACTTCTTGTAGTATAAATAGTGGTAGTCTTCATTTGGTTTTAGATACACACAATTCATAAGAGAAAACAAAGAGTGAAAGAGTTAGTCTAAAGAGAGTTCTTATTAGTTGAAGGGAGGTGTTCTTTTTTTGTGGAGCTTTGGACTCAACTCTTGCCCAGAGTTGTTGAGTTATACTTTGTAAAGGCTGTTGTATCCTGGAGGGGACAAGTCAAAGAGGACTACTGCTGGACCGGTGAAAACATTTGCTGCAGTGGGCTTGAATCTCCTTAAAGAGAGCGAGATATCCGCGCCTCAGCCTGAAGAGATTACTTTCTTCATTTTATTTTTAATTGTAATCTTGCAATTTTATTATCTTGTAAGTTTTTTCACTAACACTACACTTTGTACAAAAGTGGATAGTATGGACAACGAGATATAAAATTTAAATACTAATGAAGATAATCGTAAGTCTAAAGCTAGCATAAGTCAGCAACATGACTATAAAAATGCGAAACTATGTCAATCAAAATACAAAAAGAATCCAGAGCTAAACGGTGAAGTTGGAAAACACCTAAAAATCCATAACAATTGTTTAAATACAGCTGTAGGTACAAGCCATCGAGTTAGTGAAAGACATAAGAATTCAAACTTAAACCAATTATTCAAAAAATCATTTACCTCGAGGCTAACACCAAAAAACATATTAACTACAGAACCACAAACTTCTACAAACGCAGATAGCCTACACCATGACAAAAGAACATATAACCATATTACGCGAATCTATATAGAAAATATATACAAAATTCAAAAGTTTTTAAACCTTAAACCCAGATCTACTACAACCCAAGAATTCAACCAGGATTATTTAACCCAAAAACTACAAGGTTATAATAAACTGATTGCACAACTAAAAACTAACGCCAACTTAATTAGGACATGTTATAACTATGGATTACTAAATACAGTATATACATATGGCGGGGAGGAACTAAGTGGAATGCCGGAGATACATAAAACATTTATTACTTATAAGAGAGTTACTAAGGGAATTTTATTTTATGTAAAATTTTATACGTCAACAACAAAGATATTATACGAGGAGATAAAACCTCCGATACAAGTAGTAAAGATAGGATTAATAAAAATATGATAATACCGAAAGATATTGAACAACAACCAGAGGTACAAAAAAGTGAGATACCAAATTTCTATGCCAATAAGAGAATAATTGGTATATCAACCATTATACAAGAACTAACAAATAATTATTTAAACGGAAACGCTATATGGAGCTACTATGCAAGAGATCAATTATGATTTATTCCAATTCAAGGGATTAAGGAAAACAGATAAGAATGAAGTCCAAAGATGGATTTTATCATTACTTAAGCCAGAAAAACGACCTACAACACGAGCACTTAAAGTTGGATTTATTTCGAAAAAATTATTAATAAGGTATTGCAAGTTAATTGATCACAAATACCTTGATCACATATGTTCAAAATGCAACGGAGAAGATAATATAATTCCAGACGTCCACCTGGAACAAGAGATAAAGACGGAAGATTAGAGGTGGGCATTTGGTTTTCAGTTCGGTTTTATTTTTTTTCCCGTTTTTTTGGTTTTCGGTTTTTGTAAATTGTGTACCGAATACCGAATCGAAATATTTCAGTTCGGTTTGATTTTTGTTAATTGGGTTTGATTTTTATTAATTCGGTTCGATTTTTTATTTTTGTTTTTTAATTGACCTGCTTAGTGGGCTTTTTAAAATTTTAAACTTTACAATTTTTTTGTTTGATTTTTCAACTTAATGGGCTAAAAAGTAAAAATAGACAATACATCAAAGAAGTGCATTACTAATTTACTACCAAATATCAATATATCAATATGCCATTAGGCAGTAACACCACAAATTTTAAATTCATAATATCACTAAAACACACAATTTGAAATTCACTATGACACTAAAATAAAAGTTGCATTGTAGATTTGTAGTTAATGTCTTCACAAATACAACATAATAACAATCTAACAAGTAACAATAAAGTCTTTCATGAGCTCATAATAAACAATAATAAGCAACACACAATGTATTTTAAACTTTTTGTCTTCTTCAATGAGATTACTTTCAATTCAAATGTCAACAATAAAAAACAAATAATGAGTTTCTTGACTTTCTTCCATGAGATCTCTTTCAACTTTCAAGTGTCACGTGCCAACAAAATTATTTTTTCATTGTCTTGACCCTTGGACCTTTTAAGATAAAATCAAATATTAGAAACTTAGAATACTACTTTTAAGATTAAAAAATGATATGATTAAATAAATGATGTATTAAACTCATCGCTTGCAAGTCAATCATAGATCAACAATGGAAGACTTTCTTCCACTATTTTCCATCTCTATAATTAAGAAAAAGAAATATGTCATACAAGATACAACACAATAAGTATTTTATTTTATCAAAAATAAATAAAAACAAAAAGTCTTACCAAGTTCAATTTTTTCAAGGAACTCCAAACTTTCTTCAATACAAATAGGCTTGGTTTCTTGTCTAAGCCAATCTTGGACACAAATAAGACATTGCACACATTTGGGAGTCAATGAACTTCTAAAGGGATCTAGAATTCGACCACCGGTGTTAAATGCACATTCCTATGCCACAGTCGACATAGGAATAGCCAATACATCTCGAGCCAACTGTGAAAGTACAGGAAATCTAAAAGAATTAACTTTCCACCAACTCAAAATATCAAAATCTCCAGATTCAGGTTCTTGGTCTTCAAGAAGATATTTATCCAACTTAGATTTAACATCTAAACTTCCAGAATCATTCTTTTGTTTCTTTATGTGTAACTTAGTTCTCAAAGAATTTTTGGATACATTTTGAGAAATACCACAAGCAGAAGAATCAAATGAGTCAGATGAAGATGGTTGACTTTTAGAACCTTTTCCATACTTACTTACATATATCGCAAACAAATTCCTCAAATAAGCCTCTACTTTCGTATTCACTACATTTCCCGTTTCTTCCCCAAGTAATTGTTCAAGAGCAAAACTAACATACACAAATTTATTGCGAGGATCCAAAACAGAAGCACTAAAAATTATTTTGTTCATTTTTTCAGGAGTCCCCCAATATTTCTTGAATTTTTCTTTCATTCCCAAATCCATTTTACTCAAATCAAGGTCATCACTTGCTATACATAATTTCAAATAAGCATCAAGTTCACATATATCTTCAAAATGAACATTACAAGTAACATACCGTGAACCTGAAACTTTCAAAGTGAGCTCATAAAATTTTTCAAGAAACTTTGTGACATTCCTCACATTAGCCCAATCTTCATATTGAATCGACCCTGCGATACTTCCATCTTCACAAACATCAGTAGCAAGAAAAGAATTCAAATTATCATCATAAAGATCAAACATCTCAAAAGCCTTCGCAAACCCTTCTGTGGTGTCTAACATCAAATAGGAGGAATTTCACCTAGTAGGCACATCTAAAGACAATATCTTATCACATTCTATCTTTTGCATTTCAGCACATTTTAAGAAATTTCTTGTCCTTGAAGAAGATGATCTAACATATTTCACCATTTGTCTCACCTTTTTGATAGAAGGACCAATTTCTTCCAAACCATCTTGCACAATTATATTAAGTATATGAGTCATACATCTCACTTGGAGATGCTTACCTTCCATCAAATTAGTTCCCCACATATCTAATTTTTTGGACAACTCTAAAACTTTCACATCATTTAAAGAGGCATTATCAACCGTAACAATAAAAACGTTATCCAACTTCCAATCAAGTAAACAATTACTAATAGACTCAGCCAAATGCTCACCTTTATGACTAGTGATAGGAAAAAAATTTAATATTCTTTTATGAAGCACCCAATCCCTATCAATAAAGTGAGCAATCAAACATATATAATTGATTCTTTGCACTGAAGTCCATGTGTCTGTTGTGAGACAAATTCTTGGTTGTATTTCTCTTAAAGATTGTTTCAAATTATTCTCAATTCACCATAAACTTCATAACAATCCCTTGTTATGGTTCTACGAGAAGAAATATGAAACAAAGGCTGAACTTTACTCATAAATTTCTTAAAGCCTTCTTTTTCAACAAAACTAAAAGGTAGTTCATCCAAAATAATCATCTCAACTAAAGCTCTCCTACATACCTCTTGCTCAAATTTCCAAGTCTCTAAATTGTTATTTTGAATATTTAATAATTTTTGAATACCGGGTGCAACAGTCGGAGGTTTATACACTTTACACTGATAAGTCAAATGTTGTTTTAGTCCACTTGTTCCATCTATTGTTGTATTGGCAGCATAGTATTGTTTACAATGTAAGCACTTTGCTTTAACTAATACACCATTTTCAAAGATCTAGGATCCTTTTCTTTTCTTTTTCTTTTTTGTTATTTCTGTGCCAATGGACGGATCATTGCTATTACTAGGTGTATTATCCTAGAATCAGCCATACTTATTTGACTTTGATCAGCTACACCCATATTTAATTGTTTTTGTTCAGCCATCTATATATATATATATATAAAATCACAATAAATTCACAATAACTAGTAACAAAAACAAAATCAAAAAGAAAAAAACGAAAGAAGTCAAGAAAAAAAATAACAAAAGTCAAAAAACAAACCTGCGGTCCTGCGCGGCTGCTGGCTGCTGACTGGTTGATGACGGACGGCGCGACGCGGCTGCTGCTGGTTGCTTGACGGCACGTGCGGCTGCTGCTGGCTGCTTGACGGCGTGGCTGCTACTGCTGCTTCTGGTGGACAACACGACTGTTGTTGCTGCTTCTGGCGGACAGTGCGGCTGCTGCTTCTGGAGGACGGCCGGCGCGACTGCTGCTTCTGGCTAGCGGAACTCGAAAGAGGAGAAGAGGAAGAGGAAGAAGAGGAGAAGAGGAAGAGGAAGAAGATGAAAGACCAAGAGAAAAAGAAAAGCAGTAGAAAGATGAAAGAGATTTTTTTTATAAACTATTTAATCTTAATAATTATTAATTAATATAATATAAATTATAGCATAATATTTCGGTTTAAACTGAAATATCAAAAACCAAGATAATACGTACCGAAAATCGAATTGAAATACCAAAAAATACAAAAAAGTAAACCAAACACTGAACCGAAAATTGAAATACCGAAATCAAAATTCTGAAAATTTTTGGTTCGGTTCAATGTTTCGATTTTCTGGTGTTTATACCCACCCCAAGGAAGATGACAAGAAGATAAAGATGAAGATAAAAAATAAAGACGGAAGATGACAAAAAGATAAAGATGAAGATAAAAGGAAACACAAAAACGTGCTTGGCCACATAAAGCCAAAAGTAGATATGTAAAAGTCTTGAAATAAATAGTATTAGTCACATAACTTAGTCAACATATGCATGTGCATTATTAAAGATATGTTGACAAGTTTAAAGTATGGTAGGTAGGGTGTATTATTAAGAAGACAAGTGTGAAAATAATACGGTAGGGATAGTTGTAAAGTAAGTGTAGAGTATAGTAAGTGCAGTAAAATGCACTAATTTCTTTCTATATAAAGGAAGGTATATGTAACATAAAGGATGGGCAATGCCTGAAATATAAAAGTTTCTTGTAAAAACACTCTCACAACTAAATAATTAGTATTTAGATAAATGCAGGAGCAATCTGAAATCTAATAAGATATTTCAGATAGCATAAATACGCCAGAAACAAAGGTATATTTTTCAAAAAATATGTAAAACTATTTCAATTTGGTATCAGAGCTAAAAACAAAGGTATATTTTTCAAAAAATATGCGGAACTAATTTCATATATTCCTGAATATCATATATACAATTGAATAATTTTATGTTAGTTATTATGTATTAGAATTATATGAATCATGATTTCTAATTTATTAGCACACTGGAAACAGGGTGAAAACTTCTATACTATGCCATCCTAATGTTGAAACCGGTAGGTCAGGAAAGCCGTATAGGGGAGTAAACAAAGTTGAGGCGCTAATAAGAAGGAAGTATTCGCTAAAATACGATGCTAGTATTGACAGAAAAACATGATAAACATATAATCTAGTTTATAATAATCTAATATAAATTTAATCGATTATGAATATGATAGGAAGAAATAATTGAAAAACCCCGCAAAACAACAAACATGACCATATACATACATGACTAAATTATAAAAAGCTATGAAACTTTAATCTTTAATATACTTCAAGGTATAGAAATAATGCACAAATTTAAAGTTCGAATTAGTAGTTCCGCATCTTCTTTTCCTGTGTCTCCGTCTTCCAATATCATCCACTTTTCCCACTATACATGTTCCCACATTAACAATTTTCTAGATTACTTCATTTGTCTCAAAATTTTTTTTTTTACCATATTATGACTTGCTAATGGAAGTATAAGGCGACGACAACCATATAATATTATGACATGTTTCAATTGAGTATCTCTAATCAAATGTTTGTGGTAGATACTTAATCCACATGTCTCTTTGAAAAGTTTTTGTTCGTGTCCTCAAGTGTCTATTACATAGATGAGTTAATTTTTTAAAATAGGGATAATGTACAAGTACCTTTTCAATCTATGTTCAGAAATCTCAGAGATACACTTATACTATACTAAGGTCCTATTACCCCTGAACTTATTTTATTAATAATTTTCTACCCTTTTCGACCTACGTGACACTATCTTGTGGGCCCAATAATGGTTGACTTTTTTTGTTCAAGCTAGTGCCACGTAGGCCGAAAAAGGATAGAATTATTTATAAAATAAGTTCAGAGGGTAATAGGACCTTAATATAATAAACGTGTCTCTGAGATTTCGGACATTGGTTGAGGGACTACTTGTGCATTTTTCCTTTAAAATATGACATCCTCTTTAATTATACACATTAGCATCAATAAATCGTAAAAATCATCTCATGTCTAGTCCAATCTAAGCTCATGCATATACTATAATAAAATGAGATTGACATATTAATTTGAGAACGCATGCATACCTTTTTTCAAAAGTTGAACCGAAAATGTGAACACTCTATTAGGTGTCTAATCATATAATCCGCAAAAATGTATACTCATTGCAAAATAAGTAAGAAGGACTAACATCATGATGCAAGTGTTGATGGATGTGTATGCCATGAGTCTTCAATGCTTCAAGTAGAATCTCAACGAGTCTCTGCCCTGTCCTATATATTCCTTCGAGTTCAAAACAACACAAAAATTAGTTTACAATAATTTAAAATAAGGTTCATCTTTCTAATTATACAATTAATATGATAGGCTCACTTTGCATTAAAATTGAGGCATTTATTAGTCTCCATAGTAGCAGCAACTTTGGTCCAAACCAGTCGCTCTGTGTACCAATCATATAACAATTAATACAGTAGCGAATCAAGGAATTTTTACAACACCTTAATCACTAGACTAAACCTTTAACTTGTGTTAAGAGGTGTCAATACTTATATATATATTTATTAAACCAAAAATTGACCTCAATATACAATGTAATTTTCGACAAGGGGTATGCCATTAGCTAAGGGTGAGTAATACATCTTGTATAGGTTCTGTCAGTTCAATTCATCTAAATTAGTTACTTTCTGTTCAAATAAACTAAATACTAGTAGTATATTTTTAAAATTATGAAAACGAAAAATCATGTGATATATTGAGAATCTCTTATACATGATCACTATCAATGCTTGAAACGTATCTTTTTAAGGCCTTAAAAGTTGGATACATAAGGATTATATTGCCAATATTTTTTTTATGAAATTACAAGATGTTTATTGATTCATAAGAAATTTTATTTTAGATATTCAAAGATCATATGTTCCAATTTACCTAAGTGAGGTAAATTGGCATACCGTGGAACGTCTAATGCATATCCTATCTGTTAGAAACACACAAAAATTGCACCAACTTAAGTAAGAAGGTAAAACATGCACGAACTAATTATATTGTTATTCAAACAATTAATTATTTTTAGAAGATCTATGGTGATGACCCATTTGTCTACAAGTTGATTTTGAGAACTTTTTGGCGCCATCAAGTGTCTTCTCTTGAGGAAACATTAACTGGGAAGCTCTAAATAGATTGTACATTACAGTTACAGCTTCACTCGATTGTCCCACAAAGCAGAAAAATTCACCCCTATTTCTCTCAAAGATTTTTGAATACGTCTAGTATTGCAAAAAGAAAAGTAAAATGGACGTGGAGTTTATCAATATTACTAAAGAATTTAACATTTTTGAAATACACAATCAAGTTAGATTGATCTAGAACAGCATGTACTTGTTAATGGATATAAAACATGAAAGTAACGTAAGAATCTACTGAATCTAATGAAAAGTGTAATTTTATCACTCATTTTCTTCAATTTTGTATCAAGTCAAACTAACTCATATAAAATGGAATGAAGAGTGTAATAAATTACGTTGAACTATGAGTTGTTAACTTGACATATTTTAAAAAATGACATGAAAACAAGGAAGTATCTCGAAGGCAGACAAATCACATCGCAAGAAATCAGGAATTATGCAGTCACTATAGATACTAAACCAATCGCGTATCCGTTCACAAGAAATCAAAAAAGGAAAAATAAAGTATCGAAGGAAAGGAGTATCAACAGTGATTGACTAACCAATCACGAAAATTCAATCTCACTACTAGATGGAAAATCGCACCAACAAAGGAAGCAATCACACTAACAAAGGAAGCAGATTCTTTTTGGGTTTTAAAAGGTGTCGATGGAAAATGAAGAGTTATGATTTTTATGAAGAGTTATAACTTTTATAAAAGGTTGCGACTTTTATGAAAAGTTGTGACTCTATGAAAAGTTGTGACGTTTATGAAAAGTTGTGACTTTTATAAAAGGTGATGACCTTTCCGAAAGATCGTGACTTTCCAAAAGGTTTGTGACCTTTCCGGTAAGGCACAATAAGAACCTTTTTGCACTACCCTTGGTTTTTCTATAAATTGAGGGATTTCCTTTCATTTTATAAATTGAATATATAGACTTTTTCTTCTATAACTAAATCTAGTATTCTAAGTGTACTTTACTGCCGTTGAGTGGCTCGCTGAGATCAGCGTTTTCTGTATCAATACACTGGTGATTGAGATCATTTTATCCTGGGAGGACATATTCCAAGTCAAACCTCGGATAGTAGAGGGGAATAATTTCCTCAAGGGGACAATGTACATTCAGTGGGCTTGATCTTCTTTCTGTTTTTTTTAAAGATTGTGGTATGTGTTACAAATTTTAGATTTGTGAATTAATTTGAGTTCTTCTATTCTTTTGTTCTTCACTGGTTCATTAAACTTTGGTAACTTTGTGTTTCCGCAAAGTTTGTTGGAATCAGTTAGATTCTTTAGACACATATTAACAACAATTCTTATTTAAGAAAAATATTTCGTATATTTTTTCTAATCTGTTTTTTATTCTAGTTTCGCTACTAGTTTTAATTTTCTAGTTGTGAAAATGTTCTTAAACTTTGTTGTCTTACAAAGTTCTTCAAAGTTTTGTTCTAAATATGTTAGAAATACAAGATGAATAACAATCTTAAGAAATTATCATACTGTTAGTATTTCTTGTATTCTACTGATGAGAGAATTTAATCATGGAAATAGAAGATAAATACATTACTTCTCAATAATTTGTTGCTTTGTTTAGCAAGATCGAAGTGAGAATGTACCAAAAAAATAAGCGGTATTCTGATTAAAAATTATCTGGTAACCTTCTTATTGTCTATCTAAGGAGGAAAATAGTTTCTAAAGGTTAACGATATTGATATTTATCATGTGTGTTCGGAAAAAGTTCTGCAAATCGTATATTTTTTGAATGAATTTTTTTTTCAAATAGTGTTGCCTTTAAAATTTACTAGTTTGCAGAATGAGATATGCATATTTTTGTTTGATAAACAGTATGTTAAAATGTTATAGTTGGAAGACTATTTGAAAAGAAAAACATTTCTATGTGATGGTCTAAGAATATGGTTTATTCTGTTTGGAGAAAAAAAAAGCCTTTTGTAGTTATTTACTTCATGTGAAATGTTAGTGTGTCTGATTTTTGCAGACTAAAAACTTTTGTGGTTTTCTACTCTGCATAAATTAGACTATGCAATTGGTTTGAAGAATATGAAAATCATAAATAATAAGTCAGTGTTGAATACTAAGTGGTATGTCTATTTATGGTAGAGGTACCAGTAACTTAGAGTTTGTGATTTTGTGCCTCCATGGAATAAACTTTCACTTTGTAAACATTGTCAAAGAAAATTGAAGAAATTTAATTCTTTTGTAGAGTAATATTTTCAAAAGAGGTTTCATATTGTCAATGACATTTTGAAAGTCTAGGAAAGTATGTGGAAAAAACAATTTCAAATACTTGAAAAATATTTTTGAGATCACATTTAAAATGTGAGGGTTCTTTGCTTATGATTAGACATGATGTCTAATTTAACTTTGGAGCAAAATATATGAAATTCAATGATACTTTTGTATTATGTTAGACCCACAAAATTGTTGGAGTATATTTGGTATTGTGGTTGTTGAGTTTCTCTATTTCTGGTATAGTGTGACTAGTATGAAACTACCAAATTATATATATACTTGTTCAAAATAATTGTGTTTTTTATGAAAAATGTCAATTAAAATGTTGTAATTTTTCATTAAAAGATATGTCTATTATAATAAAAGTATTTGCATAGACATGAATATTGGTGAATAGTCATTTGCTATGTTTTTGTAAAAGAAACATTTGGACTATATTTTGGTTCATGGGTAGTTCTATAACAATCAAATGGAAAGTTATGCAAAGGTCCTTCTGAAAAGGACATTTGACACTCTAAACAATGTTTGTATCACACAAAATTGTAAGAAATAGGAACAAAATATTAGTGAGGAAAAAGCTACCCCGCGAAGAGCTTTTCAAACTCAATATTTTTATTTGTTCTTACTTGCTTGAGTCAATGTTTTTGACATGAAGGCATGTCAATTACAAAACCTTGTAAGAAAAACTAATCAACTTAAAAGTTTTGTCTAACTTTGAGTTCAATAAATAAAAATGTCAAGTTTGTATGGAATGTAAGTATGCGAAGCATTCTTATAAATCTGTTGAAAGGAATTATAATCTCTTAGAATTGATTTACATTGACATTGTTGATATGAAGTCAACACCATCTCATGGTGGGAAAAAGTATCTTGTTACTTTTATTGACAATTGCATTAGAAACGGCTATGTCTATTTGCTGAATGGTAAGGATGAAACAATAGAAATGTCTAGACAATGTAATATCAAAGTTGAAAATCAGTTTGGAAAAACATAAGAAGTGATAAAATTGGAGAGTATAAATCTCCTTGTGTAGAAATATGTTTGGAAAGTGGAATTATCCATTAAAACTACTGCCCTATTCACCTCAATCTAATGAAAAATTGAAAGCTGAAAGAAATGATAGAAGCAATATTTATAAGTTCGGATTTACCGCAAAACTTGTGTGGAGAAACTATTCATACTACAAAAAGGAACAACAAAAAGTGTTGTTTTTTTAGAAAGAAAACGCTTTTGTTTGTTCATGATACAATCTTTTCCATATGAAAAATGGAATGGAAGGAAATTCAACTTGAAATATTTAAAAGTGTGAGATGTCTAGCCAAAGTCCAAGTTCCTATTACTAAAAGAATTAAAATAGGACATATGATTATGGACTATAAATTAAACTTGAGTAGTCTAGAGAAGGTCTAAAAGGCCCAGAATAGGAAAAAGGCTAATGTACTTAATAAAGAGATTCAGCGTAGTAAATATCAAAGGATATTTACTTCGAATATGATTTTGTAACATTTCTTGTGTCTTCTGTAGACTCATTCTTTGGAAATATGGAGTCAATAATGAGATTGATGCAATCTTGAATAACCATATTGGAAGTTAATTGATCTTCTTTCAGAAAATAAACCTTTAGGTTCAAAGTAAATCTTAGAAGGAAAATAACAGTTGATGGAACTATTGAAAAATATAAAGTAAGACTTTGTGTAAAAGGTTTTAGACAAAAAAAACATTTTGATCTTGTCGATATATATACTCGTTAGTAACTAGAATTACATCCATTCGGATGCTAAAATTATTAGTTGTGGTATATGAACCCTCAATTCATCAATTGAATGTGAAAAGAACTTTCTTAAATGTAGAATTGGGGGAAGAAATTTACATGAAACAACCCAAGGTTTTGTGGTTCCTGGTAAATAAAAGAAAGTGTGTGAACTTGTTAGGTCACAATATCGACTAAAACAAGCACCCAAACAATGATATAAGAAATTTGATCAAACCATGTTGACAAACGAATTAAAGAATGATGAAAGTGATAAATGTGTTCATATTAAAATTATAAGGTTATTATTTGTTTGTATACTGGTGATATGTTGATTATCAATAGAGACACTAATGACATAAATGTTATTAAACATATTCTAGAAAGCAAGTTTGAAATGAAAAATATTGGAGTTGCTCATGCGATCTTAGATATAAGAATCCTTATAATTCCATAATGTTTAGTATTTTCACGGTCTCATTGCATTGAAAAGGTACTTGACTAGTTCAAATATTTGGTTGTCAATATTGTCAAGTCTCCAATAATTGTGAGTTTGCATTTTTTTTTAAAAAAAAGTGAAAGCAAAAGTGGCTCACAATTGAATTGTTCTAGAGTATTGATAAGTATGATGTATATCATGAAGTGTGCACGATCAGATATAACATTTACTATTAAAAACTGAGTCCATTCACAAGTGATCCCAAATAAACTCATTAGATCGAAATGAATAGAGTTTTGAAGTATTTAAAATAATACTTAAAACTATGCCTTGCATTATAACAATATCCAACAGTATTGAAAGGATATAGTGATGCAAATTGGATCATCGGACAAATGAAATAAAATTCACGAGTGGATATGTATTTACTCTTGGTAGAGGAGCAGTCTCTTGGAAATATTTCCAATGTATCGCTAGCTCTACAATGATCTCTGAGCTAGATGCTCTAGATAAGGTCGGTGAATAAATTGAAAGACTATCTATCAAGAAATTTTGGAGTCTTTCAATTTATTCACCGACTGGAGATCCCAAGAGCTAGATTCAAGGAGAAAAACAAAGTTGTGAATGATGGTTCAACATTGTCAACAAACTATATCCATTCTCATGATGAATACAATGCTTAGGACAAGGATACAACATTAAAACTTGTTAATGAATTAATAAAGCTTAATGGTTTTAATGATTTGCTAAGTTTTACAAATTTGATCAAATAGTGTATCTACGATATAACGTGGTTAAAAATCAACTATGTGAGTGTGAAGTGTGAGCCGCTTCAAAGAAGATGATTGTCAAAAGTCCATCGCTCTATACACTCATGAAATCAAGAGGTGTTCATGGCTGAAATGAACACAACCGTAAGAACCATAAACGGTAAAGGATTAATTGTGTGACATATGGTTATCTAGGAATGTACCAAAGCTCGATGGTTTAAAAATATCGAATCTACCAATTGATCGAGTATATTCGACATATGTTCACTACGGAAGTCCAAAGAAAACCTACTTACCAGATGTAATAAATTCTTGTTTGTAAAGTACACATACTTGTCCTTTCTTTGTCTTGGAGTCGTTCCTCATTCATGCAGGGGATTGTTGGATTCCAAAATATGTAAATGGAAAATGAAGAGTTGTGACTTTTATGAAAGGTTGAGACTTTTACGAAAAGTTGTGACTTTTATGAAAAGCTATGACTTTTATGGAAAGTTGTGACTTTTATAAAAGATGATGACCTTTTCGAAAGATTGTGACTTTCCAAAGGTTTGTGACCTTTCCGGAAAGGCACAATAAGAATCTTTTCGCACTACCCTTGATTTTCTATAAATTGAAGGATTTCCTTTCATTTTATAATAGGATTTATGGACTTTTTCTTCTACTACTAAGTCTAGTATTCTAAGTGTACTTTACTGTCGTTGAGTGGCTCGCTGACACCAGCATTTTCCATAACAATATACCGGTAATTGAGATTATTCTACCATAGGAGGACATATTCCAAATTAAACCTCGGATAGTAGAGGGGAATAATTTCCTTAAGGGGACACTGTGCATTTAGTAGTCGTGATCTTCTTTCTATTTTTTCCAAATTCTTGTATATGTTACAAATTTTAGATTTGGTGAATTAATTTCAGTTCTTCTATTCTTATGTTATTCACTGGTTCATTAAACTTTGATAACTTTGTATTTAAGCAAAGTTTGTTGGAATCGGAAAGATCCTTTAGACACATATTAACAACAATTCTTATTTAAAAAAATATTTTGTATATTTTTTCTAATCTGTTTCTGATTCTAGTTTCGCTACTAGTTTTAATTTTTTAGTTTTGAAAATGTTCTTAAACTTTGTTTTCTTACAAAGTTATTTAATTTTTTGATCTAAGTATATTAGGAATACTAGATGAACAACAATTCTTACATGAGAATAGAAGTAAAAAAGATCACAAAAGATTAGAAGATGACAACTAGCCAACTTCTTATTCAAGACAGAAATCAACTTGGCATGTCAAAGCAAATCGAATGAAATCTTGCTCCATCAAGATATCATTACAAAACCTTGATTTAAGGAAATTCCTTTGGATTTTCCAAATAGAACTAAAATTCGCCTCAACACTTAGCCTATAAATAAAGTCCTCAGAAGACATGATCAGTATGCAACTTCACTTGAGCTTTGCTTTCAACATTCTTTTATCTTTCATAAAGCTTTGTAAAAACGTGAGTGACACAATTGAAAAGAAAAGAAAAGAAAAAGAGAGAATATGAGTGTAGGTTTACAAGTTAAGGCAGTGTCATATAAAAATCTAATTTGCATATCTGACAGGATCAATTTTGAATTGTTGTAACTGAAGACTCCGGAAACCTCTTAAGGAAAGCCCTTGAAACCCATATTGGTGATTCAAACCAGTATAAAATTTCTCGTGTTCTTTACTTACTACAGATTACCATTATTGTCTACTTATGTACTAACTTGTAGGATAGTCAACTAATGATTACAGGTAGTCGACTAAGAGTTTTTTAATTCACCCTCCCTCTTAAATATCAATTGATATCAGAGCAGGTCTCACAGATTCAGTGTTTAACCACACGTGAGTAAAGATCAAATGGCACACTACCAAATCCCTGGTGCATCACTTCAAGACGAACACTCTTCACATCGACCACCATATTTCAACGGACAACATTATTCTCATCGGAAAGATAGATTAATAATCTTCGTCTCTTCAAATGACCATCAAGCTAGGGTAGTCATCAAGAAAGGACCAAAGCCAATTCCTGGGCTAACTGAGAAGGATAGAACCGAGAAACCTTTTGATCTTGAATCTTTCGATATCACCAAGGAAAAACAAGTGGTAATTCAGAATAATGCTAGAGCTATAGGTTTATTATATTGTGCAGTAAGCAGAGCAAAATATGATAAAATTTCAACCTGGTAAACTGCGAAAGAGATGTGGGACAAACTTGAAGTGACGTATGAGGGAATGACTAAAGTCAAGGAAACCCGAATCAATTCTCTTGTAAATAAATATGAATTGTTCAGAATGTCCGACAATGAAAATATTGAATCCATGTTTTCAAGATTTAGCAAAATAGTCTATGAACTAAAATCTCTAGGAATGGTGTATTCAAACTTATTAACAAGTTAGCAAATTTGTTAAAAGTCTTCGTAAGGCTTGGGAAACAAAAGTTGTTATTCTTGAAGATAGAGACTTGCATAATATGAGATATGATGAGCTTCGAGGTAACTTAATGGCCTATGAACAAAATCACATTAACAAATACCATAAGGATGAAAAAAGAAGATTGTGGCTTGTACAACTGAGACCTCTGAAATTAGAGAAAATGAGTTGAAAATCAAGACGAAGGAATGAACCTCATCAACCGTGGAGTAAACAAATGCTCAGACAAAGAAAACAATGACCTCAACACGAGTTTAAGAAAAATGAATTTAAACAAAATGATGATCGGTGTTACTACTGTGTAGAAAGTGGATACATTAAATAAAATTGTCCAAAATGAAGGAGAAGAATCAATCGCATAAATGAAGATCCAAAGAGCCTTGGAGCTTGGGAACAAGAAGAAACAACTGACGATGATTATGACAAAATGGCTAACCTATGTTTCATGGCGCTTGGCGAAACTAGTGAGGTAAAATCTCATAACTGCTCTAATTGTAATGATTTACAAAATTCATTGGAAATGGTTGAAGATGAATTACAAAAGATTATTCATGAGTATAACAAATTGCTCGAGAAAAGAAAGACTGGAGAATTCTTCTCGAATCCAGTCAAATTGAAATTGAATTGATTTACTAACATAAGAATTGGAAGAAGTTAAAATGCAATTGAAAAGTGTTAGAAAATCTTTGAGTCACAATTCTGCCAGATCTAACAGAATAGAGCATTATAGAAGACGTTCTCAAAATTACAGGCCTTACAGATCAAACATATCAATTTCAACCTCTCATTCTTTGAAACACCTATTACAGTTACTTCCTATACTTGTGGTGACATTGGTAATAAATCTCTTAATAGTAGAAAATATTCCTCTGGAAAATGGATATGGCGATCAAAAGTCTATAATCATCAAGGACCCAAAAATACTTGGATACCTAAAAGAAACTAATTTTACTGTTTTGCTGGAGCAATCTAAGAAAACCTACAGGAAAAGAATGTGGATACTTCATAGTGAATACTCCAGACATGTGCGGAAAGAGAATCTTTTTTAAAACTATAAAAAACATTGATTGAGGTTGTGTTAGATTAGGAAAAGTAATGGGAGTTAGAAATATCACCCTCAATTCATCATGTGATCTAATTGAAATATACTTGGTTGAAGGACTCAAACACAATCTTCTAAACATTAGCCAACTATGCAATGTCAGCTTTCAAGTAAACTTCAGTTGACTAGTTACATCACTAAACATCCTAAGAAAAATCTAACCCTTGTTGGAGATCGAGTAAATAATATTGATGTTTCATCTCTTACATGTCTTACTACAGTTACTAGTGATCATTGGCTATGGCATCAGAAGCTTAGACTTGAGTTAGTAATTGGCTTACCAAAACTAAAGTTTGAAAAAGATCATGTATGTGATGCATGCCAACTTGGTAACCAAACTCGCTCATCGTTCAAAGGAAAGGATATTGTAAATACCTCTAAACCCCTCCAACTTTTTCATATGGACCTCTTTGGTACTACTAGAACTGCCAGTATTTGAGGTAAAAGGTATAGCATTTCTAATTGTTAATGATTTCTCAAGGTTTACTTTGGTAATATTTTTAATTCACAAAAATGAAGCGTTTGCAAATTTTGAAGCATAATGAAAAAGGGTTCGAAGAGAAGCAGGATACTATATAACGATCATTCACAGTGATCATGGTGGTGAATTTGAAAACAAATCTTTTAAAGAATTATGTGATCAAAATGGATTCACTCAAAATTTCTCTTCACTCAGATCACCACAACAAAATATAGTAATAGAAAAGATTGCTCTCTACAAGATACAACAAGAACTATGTTGCTCGACCGTAGTCTTCCAGATAACTTCTGGGCAGAAGCAGTAAGTATTGCTTGTCACATTTTAAACAGGTGTTTGATAAGATCTATACTAAAGAAGACTCAGTACGAACTCTGAAGAGGTAAGACACCAAACATAAGTTATTTTCACCCTTTTGGATGCAAGTGTTTCATTCACAACAATGGTAAGAATAATCTCGCTAAGTTCGACCCAAGAAGTGATGAAGGTATCTTCTTAGGCTATGCTCCTCTTAGTAGAGATTTTCGTGTTTTTGATAAAAGAACTTAAAGTATAGAAAAATCTGTTTATATGGTATTTGATGATACTAATCCAAGAATGTAGGAAAGTGAGGCGTATGACGATGAAGTCAGTCTAACTAAAATTATAGAAGAAATCGCAGAAACACCCCTGGAAATGACGATTGTTAAGTCAGCTACTATAGAAGCAGACTTGACTACTCCAGTAGATAAAGGGAACATACCTAGGGAATGGAGGCACAAACGCTAGCTATCCTGAAAATTTCTTCTTGGGAAAGCCTGACGATAAAATCCAAACAAGATCATCTCTTTGAAAACAAGCTTCTATAGATCTTAAATCGCAAATAGAACCAAAACGAATAAATTAAGCATTGGAATATGAATCTTGGATATAGGCCATGAAGGAAGAACTCGAACAGTTTGAACGAAATCAAATTTGGACTCTCATTGAAAGACCAACAAGTTGCTCAGTTATTGGAACCAAATGGGTGTTTCAAAACAAGATCAACAAAAATAAAGCAAGGTTTGTAGCTCAAGGCTACTTACAACAGGAAGGAAATGACTATGATGAAACGTTTGCTCCTGTAGCAAGGTTAGAATCCATTCAAATTTTGTTAGTTTATGCATCTTTAAAAAAATTCAAATTTTTCAAATGGATGTTCGCTTTCTTAAATAGTCTTATAAAAGAGGAAGTTTTTGTAAAACAACCACTTGGTTTTGAAAATCCGTCCTGTCCCGATTATGTTTTTCAACTTTCCAAAGCTATATATGGCCTTAAACAAGGCCCAAAGCTTAGTATGAACGCCTGAGCACCTTCCTTATTAGAAATTATTCCAGCGAGGTAAGATTGACACTACTTTATTTACAAAGAAATCAAATTCATGTATTCTTATTGTTCAAATTTATGTCGATGCCATTATTTTTGGTAACACTGACCCTTTTCTTTGTGAGAACTTTGCAAATCTTATGAAAGGAAAATTTGAAATAAGTCTCATGGGAGAGCTATCGTTTTTCCTCGGTCTGCAAACTAAGCAATCTAAAAAAGATATTTTCATCAATCAAGGCAAATATGCAAAGGAACTCAACAAGAAATTTGGTCTTGAAAAAGGTAAAGCTTTTGGAACTCCTATGAGTCCCTCCACATGCTTGGACACCGACTTTCGAGAGAAAGACGTTGATGAAAAATTATACCGAGGAATGATAGGCTCATTACTTTATCTTACTGCAAGCCGTCTAGATATCGTGTTCAACGTTGCAAATGTGATAGATTTAAATTAGCTCCGAGAGAACCCATCTCATGTGTATTAAATGTATAATATGCTATCTCAATGGGACCTCTGATATGGGGTTGTGGTATCCTTTTTCTGAAAATTTTGATCCCATTGGATACTCAGATGCTGATTTTGCAGGCGATAAAAAGGACAGGAAAAGCACTAGAGAACATGTCAATTTTTAGGAAATTCTCTTATTTCCTGGCACAGAAAAAAACAAACATCCGTGGTTCTTTCTACCACCAAATTTGAATACCTGGCGGTAGGAAGTTGCGGTACTCAACCTTTTTGAAGGGCTACCTATTTATTGTGATAACACTAGTGCCATCAGCCTGTCCAAATATATTGTGCATCATTCTAGAGCTCAACATATTGACATTAAGCATCATTTTATTTGTGATCATGTTGAAAAGGGAGATTTCGTTCTTGAATTTGTTGATTCTAAAAATCAGCTAGCAGACATCCTCACAAAACCCCCGCTTGAAGAAAGATTTTGTTATCTTAGAAATTGTCTTGGTATTACACTGTTCAGTAAACATTAAGTGTTGGTTCCTCTTTATATTTTGGCCAAGACTATTGTTGGAGCTGTGTCTCCTCTTTTATTTTCTCTTTTTGGACCGCAATATTGAGGCGCCGTCCTCAACATTGCATCTCTGTCTAGTTGTTTTGGATTTGGTTTATCTTTTGTGCTTTGTTATGTTATTTTTCTTTTTTATCATGCCAAAGTGGGAGACAGATTTACATATCAACACAAGTTTACATATCAACTATTTCACTACCGATAGAGCAAGGGGGAGCACACATACAAGAGAGTTACAAATTAACAGGGAAGTACAATTAGATCATAAGTTACAAGTTTATAAAAAAGGTGGGGGGGGGGGAGATTGTTAACTTGACATATTTTGTGTAATGACAGGATAACAAGGAAGTATCTTAGAGGCAAACAAATCAAGTAAATCAAGGACAAATCATATCGCAAGAAATTAGGAATTATGCAGTCACTATAGATACTAAACCAATCGCGTATCCATTCACAAGAAATCAAAAAACAAAAAATAAGTATCAATGGAAAGGAGTATCAATAGTGATTGACTAACCCATCAGAAAATTCAATCTCACTATAGGAAAATCACACCAACAAAGGAAGCAGTCGCACCAATAAAGGAAGCAGATTCTTACATGAGAAAAGAAATAAAAAAGATTACAAAAGATTAGCATATGACAACTAGCCAACTTCTGATTCAAGGCAGAAATCAACTTGACATGTCAAAGCAAATAAAATGAAATCTTGCTCAAAAAAAGGTATCATTACAAAACCTTGAGTGAAGGAAATTCCCTTGGGTTTTCCAAATAGAGCTAAATTTTGCCTCAACAATCAGCCTATAAATGAAAGTCCTCAGAAAACTAAGATCAGTACGCAACTTCACTTGAGCTTTGTGTACAACCTTTTTTTTATCTTTCATAAAGTTTTATAAACACTTGAGTGATACAATTGAAAAGAAAAGAAAAAGAGAGAATTTGAGTGTAGGTTTACAAGTTGAGGCAGTGTCATATAAAAATCTAATTTGCATATCAGACAGGATCAAGTTTTGAATTGTTGTAACTCAAGACTCCGGAAAGATCTTAAGGAAATGCCCTTTAAATCAAAGGGGACTGGACTAGGCTCCACATGGTGATCCTAACTAGTATAAAATTTCTCGTGTTCTTTACTTACTGCAAATAATTACCATTATTGTCTACGTATATACTAACTTGCTAGATAGTCAACGAAAGATTACAGGTAGTCGACTAAGAGTTTTTTTAATTCACCTCCCCCCCCTAAATATTATGAGTCATATATATAAAGTTTAGTGAATGACTAACCAGCAGAAACTACGTAGCCATGCAACCTCAAAAGTCTAAATATCTAAATATACATGTCTTCATTACTACAATAGTCCTCTCTTTATTTTTTCTATCTATTTTACTAGTCATGTTTATTTTTTTCATGCTCTTGAAATAATATTAGTAAAAAATATTTTTATTTATTATTTATCGCAATTTAATGTTATTCTTACTTTTATCTCATGAATCTTTCTCTATTTTAAATTGAGCAAGGGGCAAACTGAAAAAAAAATATTGAATCATTATGTTTGAATACTTATACATTGTATATATGTGCTGAATCAAAAAGTATATTTAGTGATTGTGTATACATTGATATCATTTGTTTTTTTTAAAAAAAATAATAATCATAAAATTTAAGTTATTAAATACATTACATTGAAAAGTGAGATCAAATTATATTTTAACATAACCTAAATAATGTGATCATGCGGTCGAAAGATCAATATTCTTTAATAACTTTTGTATGTGAGTAAGTTTACTAGTTATTTATAATAATTTTGATGATAAATAAAATAAAATCAGTTGTAGTATCATATCTAGTTCTTAAATTTCTCAAAACTTGCTCAAACATAATTGTAATAAATAGTATGTCGTACCTATAGACATAATCAAGATATTCTTTAATTTCTACCTTAAAATTTCAAGAAATTCCAAGTCTTTGCAATTAATCAACGATCCAAATGTGCTCAAATAAGTCCACCGGATATACATTCAGAACTAAGACAGTCTAGAGACAAATTCAAAATTTGAATCAAACATGTTAAAACAAACATATGCTATTGTATATTTACAATATATAAAATTTTCATATAATATGTGACGTACCTCCACCATTGAATTTGTAAACAATGTTTGTGAGATAATTGAGACAATTATGATTTCGAGTTTGCATAAATGCAAAGGCAGTGGAGGATGGAGAAAAAAGGAAAGAATCATCAACACACTGCATGTTGAATATCTTTTTTTGCCACTCTAAATACTATGTGTAAGTTTTGGGTAATGGATCGCCCATGTGGACCGACCCGACCCAATCTGTTTCAATGTCTAAATTAATGAGTTAATTAATTAGGACAACCCTTTAAAGGATAAAATTGAACAGTTACGTTGTAACTGCTCAACCCCTCTTTAAAAGACTCCTAGTGGGAGCATTATCTGAAACGTGAGACGTGAAACAAGATACGTGAAATGTGATCACTGAAAAGTTAAACGTGAAAAGAGAGAGGAAAATTTGAAAAAAAAAAGTCAAAAACCAAGCATAGATTCATCAACATACAACGACAGACTTCTAGTTTGTGAACAAAATCTCTGTTTCCTAGTGATTCAAAGATGGACATGAGCACCCACTTGTCAAAAAAACAGATCGACGACTTCTGCTATGAATTACAAGGTACACATCTTGTTGATGATTCCTCTTAAAAATCCTACAATGGTATCAGAGCTATTGTTATTAATCTCATTATACATTGATTTCTAGGCTTTCACTTTATATGTTTACAAGAAAATAAATTGAGTATATTTCTTTTAAAAATTAGTGAATAGAAAGAAGAAGACAAATTTGAATAAAGTTAAATTCTTATTTTACGTTTTTATTGTAGATTAATAATATAGAAAATATAATTCAAAATTCTATTTGATTATGAATCATGAAAGAGATAGGATTACTTGTCCTACTATGAAAATAACTCTGCAAAATTTTGTTTAGTAAAAACAACTACTCTTGTTTAATAGCGATTTAGAAATTGTTTGTAAAATATTTTTAATTGAAATTTAATTAATCAAAATCTGGTTGTGCATATCTTTCTGAAAAAAATATTATAATAGAAAAATGGAATTAAAACGAGTTAGATATGAATTGTTGAAAAATTGGTTGTTTATTCGACAGTTTTTCGAAAAAACTGCATCTGCCTGGAGCAATATGAAAATTTGTTGTGCAGTTTTTTGATGTAGACTTAATTTTTTTATGATCTTCTCGTTTTAAGCTTTTCGAAAATATATTATAATAAATAAACATACTTAAAACGAATATGATATGAATTTTTTAAGTTGGGCAGAAAAAGAAAAACATTTTTTTTTATAATTATTTGTTTTTGGATTGAGACAAGAATTCTATTTTTTTTTTTAAAAATTATGTGTCCTCTTCAGGATTTTATTGGTCTTTTGTATTCGTTTAGTCCTAATGTTCCTTAAACAGTTGCTTATCTTTTATCGAAAATTTGTGACATATGTTGTCACATTAAATGGTTTAATCATATTTCTTTTTGTTCCAACTTCAGATGTGGCTGAAAAGGAACATGCTCAAATTACTCCAAGTTGGAGTTCTCAAAGTAGAGCAAAAGGATGAGGTCGAAAAACAACCCATCGTAAGATATGTTTCAGAGGGCGATAAGTCATAAAGATTGGTGTCCCAAAAGAGACACAAAGTATGTTAAGGAATGAAAGGACCATTCGAAGAAAAGAGGAAAAAGAGCTAAGAGAGTTTGAATCTTTAAGCATTCAAAGAAAAAGAGAAAAAGATCTAAGAGAGTTCAAATCTTTGAAGATGGATCCCCTTGGTTGTTTAATAGGATTCCTCCAGATCTTTGTCAAAACAATTTGAAAAACTTAATGAAAGTGAAATTCAAGTTTAAGAGAGAGAAGGGTATGATGTTTTGTATCATTCCTTGCCAGAATTCTGTAAGAATGAACTAAATCAAGTTAGAATTGAAATTGGGGATAATGAAGAATTATGAAGATACTATGTAAAAATAGGAGTTAAGTGGGTAAAACTTCACTCAAGGTGTATCCACATACTCTCATTTTTATCAGAATAATTTCTTTTATTATCGTAATTTTTTTAAACCTTGAAGTGAACAGCTTTAATTATGGTTTAATATGAATATTTTGAGTTTTAATTCTTTTTTATTTTGGATGAGTGAATGGTTATTCTATTGCCCTACAATATGGTGTTTAGTAGTTAGACATGCAAATATATGTGATTATAGTCTAAAATAAATTAGCGTACACATTAAGAAGTAAATTTTAAATATTGGTTAAATATTTAATTCGTAAAGTGTTTTTTCGATTCTACATTTGAATCTGAAACCTTTATAAGAATTGATTTGCTTGAATGTGTATGTCACATGCATACTTATTAAAATTCTTGTCTAATTATATGTCAATTACAAGACATGCTATGCTAGAATAGGTCACATAGGGCAAGATTGAATGAAATAATTGGCAAAAGAAGGACGTCTAGGTTCTTTGATCAAAATTGAAATGCCAACCTGTGATAATTGTCTTGCTGGAAAGATTACGCGTAAACCATTTGAGAGGCTAAGAGATTTGAATTTCCACATCAATTAATATTTGTTGTCCAATGAATGTATAGACAAAATCTGGTGCTTTATACTTCATTAAATCACTTAAGTGCTTTAAAAGATATATGAATGAAGTTGAACTTCTGTATGAAATGTTGAATAGAGAAGATCAGATAATATTGTTACACATACTTGATAATTCAATTGATCAAGAAATGCTTCCTGGACCAAGTGGGAGTTATGAATCCCAACCTCTATACGAAATATTGAATTAGAAGATCAAATAATGTTGTCAAACATACTTGATAATTCAATGAATCAAGAAATGATTCCTAATCCAAGTGGGAGTTATAAATCCAAAATCCTATAGAGGAATCTGAAGAAGTATAAGAAAAAGGTGTACATAAACGATCTTATGAGATTTATGATTTTTTTTTGGTATTTCCTACAGAATTAGATGAACCTAATTTTGTAGAGGCTAATCAAACCCTAAAAGGAATGAATGGTTAAAAGCGATGAAAAACTAATAAAGTCTTAAATCTAGTTGACCTTCCTAAGAAACGCTAAGCTATTGAGATCAAATGAATTCTTAAAGTTAAAAGTAAATCAATTAGTCAATAGAAAAACAAGTCTCAAGTTCCTTATTCTAGTATTGTCAGGAGTTTGATGTATGATATGATATGTACTCGCACAGACATTTGTTATGTCGTGAGTCTAATTAGCAAATATCAATCATATATTAGAAAAGATCACTGGAAAGTAGTAAAGAGAATATTCTGATATATGAAGAGAAATGCAGATAATATACTGTGTTATAGTGAATCTAATTTATTCACAAAAGGTTATATAGATAATGATTGGACTGATGATCAGGATGTAGAAAATGAACATCCGTTTTTTTTGTTTTCTTACTAAATAGTGATACTATTTCATGAAAAAGTAAAAAGCAAATTTGTACAAGTGTTTCAACCATGGAATCTCAATTTGTGGCATGTGTGTGCGCATTACAAAAATTTATTTAGTCATAGAGATTCTTTGAACATTTGAATATTACAAAGAATCCAGAGGGTCCAATAATTCTACATTATGATAGTTAAGCCACTATCGCGTACGTAAAGGATCCTAAGTATTACAGAAGAACCAATCTCATTGAGATCAAGCATAAATTTGTGAGAGACATAGTGTCAAGTGAAAAAATAACTTAACAATACATTCATACACGTGAAATGATTTTTTAAGGTCATCTCTAGAGACTTGTTTGAAAAACATGTTAAGACTTTAGGTTTACGTAAAGTATGATGCTATTTAAATATTATAAACTGACTTGATTGTTAGATATTCTTTTTTATATAAAAGTGTTGAATTTATGTTCAAATGTAGTATGCATGTGATAATATGTAAGATACATAATGTGTTGAACAAGTCGCGAGATTGACTCTCTCACACGAGCAATCGCTTCTTACGTCGGGGAACGTGAAGAGATGAATTTACCACCATTTTATGATTTGTTTATGAACCAGATAAAGGTTTCTCCAAGAAATGAGATTAAAGATCACTGAAGGGAGAAACTAGGGTTAAACATCTAGAGATGTTTAGACCAAGATTTGTACGATGTTGAATAATCAATGGAATGTGATACATACACCAATTTAAGGTGTAAACATCGTAGCACGTGTTTCATACCACGTGTGTCTAGCGATCAATGGGTCAATGAAAAAATATTCACTGCTTCTTTATTATGTGAGACCCAGAAAAGTTCAATCAACTTTTCAATGAAATACCCTTTGACCTTTTGTTGTTTCTTGAAGTTTCAATCAGTGTTGCTACTTTAGCATGTAACTAATAGCCATGAGCGATTCGGCAATGCAGTATATGTCTAGGAAAGCAGTTGATATAGAACAGATGAATTCGAGTAGAAAGGGAATATGATTGGATGAACAATTCAACTTGTATACATAAGCCGATTATTACACAAGTGTAATTTTGTGTATAAAGTTAAACATGAACTCGAGTTCACCTTTTTAGGAGGTTGAGGGATTGAATAAGTAACTACTGAAGTAGTGAATAACGTCTGGGGTATTGTGAGTAATAGTGTTCTTTAATAAATTGAATTCTTTCCACATGTGATTGAATTCATACATAGGGTTTGTAAAACTTAAAGATAAGCTCTTCATGCTCACAGGTCGCACAAACTATTTGTTGTATGAATTTGTGTGTCTGAATGATATAATTCTGACTTGGGTCTTGTCCACCGTGTGCGAAGTGGGAGATGTAAGTTTTGGATAATGGGTCCCCATGTGGACCGATCCGATCCAATCTGTTTTAATGTCTTATCCAATTAATTAATTAATGAGTTAATTAATTAGGATAATCCTTTAAAGGATAAGACTGAAGAGTTACATTGTAGCTGTTCCACCCCTCTTTAATAGACTCCTAGTGGGAACATTATCTGATACGTGAGACATGAAACAAGATACATGATAATTGAAAAGTTAAACGTAAAAAGAGAGAGAAAAATCTAAAAAACAAAAAGTCAAAAACCAAGCGTAGATTCATCAACACACAACAACAGACTTCTAATTTGTGAACAAGATCTCTATTTCCTAGTAATTCAAAGATGGACTTGAGCACCCACTTATCAAAAAAGCAGATCGACGACTGTCACTGTAAACTACAAGGTACACATCTTGTTGATGATTCCTCTTAAAAATCCTACACAGTCTGATGGCATCCCTTCCAAACTGTGGAGTAGTGATGTGGGCACTTTGTGCATTATGTCTCTAGGTATCCTATTATAGATATTGCACCCATAAAAAAATTAATGGACTTCCACATTATATTTGATTAATTCAATTTCTTCTTTAAAAAAAATAATATTTGTACACAATTAATGAATATAAATATGCTTTAATTATACAGGTACGGAGTCAAAAAGACCACTTTTTCTAGCAAAAATGTATGAAGGGACATTATCCCAAATAACCAAAACGGACAAGTCAGTTGGCTACTCAATTTCTCTCAAAGTTCAACGACTTACAAAATCATTGAGAAAGCTAGATAAATTGACATATACTAATATCTACTAATTCAATTTATACTTTTAAATACTTACTTATTATTTCACAATTTATTAATTTTGTATCAGATTAAGAGATTAAGAGTTTAATACATTAAAATACATGCTCCTTAAAAATAGCCTAAAAATATAGCTCTTTCCACATAAGTATCTCCCCTAATTTATTGATTCACTTCAAATCAGCTCATTCTCTCTCCTAATCCTTTCTCTCCTAGAGAAATAAGTAATTAACTCCTAAACTAGTGAAATTTGTATTATTTACCAAAAAATTATAAATTAAACTAAATGATCAAGCCCAAAGATTTGCATTTTTAGTTATGGTGGGGAAAAATGTCCTTTTATACATATTTGCTAGGATAAATGACCTTTTTTAGCTGCGGATTTCGTTTATACAATTAACAAGTTGTAATATATTGTACTTAAATGGTGCAAATTCTTAATTTTAGAATTATTTTGCATGATAATGTTAACGTAATAATAAAGAAAAATAATATGAGGAGTATATATTTTATTATGTACAACAAATTTATAAAAGAAGAAATAAAATTATTCAAACTTATTAAAAATTGAACAAGTTGAGTTATGACCTGCATTTAGCATATTTCTGTCACGACCCAAAACCGAGACGCGACTGGCACCCACACTTACCCTCCTGTGTGAGCGAACCAACCAATCTAAACCTTAACGTTTCAATATAATATCAACAGAAAGTAATGCGGAAGACTTAAACTCATTAATAAAATCAATAACTATTATTATCCCCAGAATCTGGAAGTCATCATCACAAGAACATCTGCGATCAAATTACTAACTAAAAATGTCTAATAAGCTAAAAATACATAAGAAGCTAGTCCATGCCGGAAGTTCAAGGCATCAAGACTTGAAGAAGAAGATCCAGTCCAAGCAAGAAGCATTAGCTCACCCTGAATTTCCGGTGTAGTAAAGACTGGCTTGAATTACTGTTAAGTCGAAGACGACGGCACGTTTGCTGCACACCACAAATAACCAAGAAGAAAACATAAAAGTAGGGGTCAGTACAAAACACGGGTACTGAGTAGATATCATCGGCCAACTCAAAATAGAAAACAGTACATATTAAGCAATATCATAAAATCAACTAATATCCTTAGCATGCAGCATTTACAGTTATCATAACCCTTGGTTACAACACCAAGCACATCAATGAGGACTCACGCCTCCTCATCATACTCATTTGGGAATTAGGTTCATTAGATTTGAATATATTATCATCTTTCAAGATTCATTATCTTTATTCCCCTCGTATCGGTACGTGACACTCTGCTCCTCATATACTATCCTGGTGTCGAAACGTGACACTCCGATCCTCATTCTATCCTGGTGTCAGAACGTGACACCCGATCCATATTCTATCCTGGTACCGGAACGTGGCACCCGATCCATATACTATCCTGGTGTCGGAACGTGACACTCCGATCCTCATTCTATCCTGGTGTTGGAACGTGACACCCGATCCATATTCTATCCTGGTACCGGAACGTGGCACCCGATCCTTATACTATACTGGTGTTGGAACGTGACACTCCGATCCTCATATTCTATCCTGGTACCTACCTCCACCGAAGATTAGTGATCAAGCAAGCAAATTCCCAAGCTTTGTTTCTCTTTGCTTCTCCTCTTTATCGTTCAACTTTCTCTCTCTTTCGCTTGTTCTTTCTATTTTCTTTATTCAAACCCTCTTTCTTTTACCCTAATTAGTATATAATTAAGAATAAAAGATGGCAATAATAACCCACTAATTAACTTAAGGTTACCTCTTTTAACCCCCAAGAAATTAGACTTATTAACATTAACCCATTAACTTTATAATTAAGGCAGGAATAGTCAAAAACGTCCCTTAAAACAATTAAGGAAATCCGACTCAGACTGGGATTATGCAGCCTGTGACGGCTTGTCGTGCCTACGACGGTCCGCCCTATTGCCCGTCACAGAGTTCAGAGACTCAATTTCTCTGAAGAGTCTGTGACGGTCCGTCACACCTGTGACGGTCCGTCCTGCCATTCCGTTACGAATTTCAGAGAGTCGATTTCAGTACCCAAATTTCAGAATTTCAAAGTAATTTGAAACGAGACTCCCTCGACGGTCCGTCGTGCCCATGACGGTCCGTCGTGGGGTCCGTCGTCTCTGCTAGTTTTCCAGAAATAAAATCTGCTGCTCAAAACGACTAAACAGGTCGTTACAATAGATACCAATTTACCCATCGTTCGTCCCTGAACGATCACAAGAAGGAAAACAAGGGCGAAAAAGGAGTACCTGAATCTGTAAACAGATGTGGGTATCTTTCTCACATATCTGCCTCCTTCTCCCAAGTGGCTTCTTCAACGGGCCGATTCTTCCATTGAACTTTGATGGATGCAATCTCCCTTGATCTCAACATGCGAATTTATCTATCTAGAATGGCAACAGGTTCCTCCTCATAAGACAAATTCTCATCAAGCAAAACTGAATCCCAACGGATAATGTAGTTTCCATTCCCATGGTATCTTTTCAACATCGACACATGGAATACCGGATGCACTCCGGACAGCCCTGGAGGCAAGGCTAACTCATAAGCCACCTCCCCTACTCGCTTAAGTACTTCAAATGGACCAATATACCTTGGGCTAAGTTTACCTCGCTTACCAAACCGCATCACCCCTTTCATTGGCGAAACCTTCAACAAGACTTGTTCACCCTCCATGAACTCTAAGTCTCTAACCTTTCGGTCTGCATATTTTTTTTGCCTACTTTGCGCCGCTAGAAGATTTTCTTGAATAGATTTCACTTTCTCTAATGAATCCCTCAAAAGGTCCGTACCCCAAGGTCTAACCTCAAATGCATCAAACCACCCAATGGGAGACCTACATCTTCTCCCATATAGTGCCTCAAATGGGGCCATATCAGTGCTTGAGTGATAGCTATTGTTGTAAGAGAACTCTGCTAAGGGTAAGAAGCTATCCCACTGACCACCAAATTCTATCACACATGCACAAAGCATATCCTCCAACAGTTGAATCGTTCGCTCAGACTGACCATCGGTCTGAGGATGGAACGCAGTACTAAGGTCCAACCTAGTACCCAATTCCGCATGCAATGTTTTCCAAAACTTAGAAGTAAACTACGTACCTCTATCTGATATAATGGAGAGTGGAACCCCATGCAATCGCACCACTTCCGAGATGTAAAGTTTGGCTAATTTCTCTGCATTGTAAGTCACTTTGACCGGAATGAAGTGAGCAGACTTAGTTAACCTATATACAATTACCCAAATAGAATCAAACTTTCCCAATGTCTTTGGAAGACCAACCACGAAATCCATTGCAATCCTTTCCCACTTCCATTCAGGAATGGGCATTCTCTGAAGTGTTCCTCCGGGCCTTTAGTTCATACTTTACTTGTTGACAGTTTGGACATTTGGCAATAAAATCCATAATATCACGCTTCATTCTACTCCACCAAAAGTGTTGCTTTAGGTCACGGTACATCTTGGTTGCACCCGGATGTATCGAATACCTTGAACTATGAGCCTCTGTCAGAATAGTGTTGATCAAATCATCGACGCGGGGTACACATACCCTTCCCTTAATCCTCAAAACACCTTCCTAATCGATTGTTGCTTCTTTAGCCTCTCCTTGCAACACTTTATCTCGGATCCGGATCAATTTTCTGTCGTTAAACTGCTTTCCCTTAATCTTGTCAAGGAAGGAAGATATTGCCTCCACACAAGCTAAAAATCCTCCCTTCTCATTTACTTCTAATCTCATAAGGTCATTAGCCAGAATCTGAACCTCTCTAGCCAATGGACGCCTAGAAATTTGCAAGTGAGCTAGACTTCCCATGCTTCCCGCTTTTCTACTTAAAGCATCTGCCACAACATTCGCTTTTCCCGGATGATACAAGATAGTGATATCGTAGTTCTTTAGTAGCTCCATCCATCTCCTCTGTCTCAAGTTCAAATCTTTCTGAGTAAAGACATACTGAAGGCTACGATGATCCGTGTAGACCTCACACTTAACCCCATATAAATAGTGTCTCCATTGCTTTAATGCAAACACTACCGCAGCCAATTCCAAATCATGAGTTAGATAGTTACGTTCATGCACTTTTAATTGCCTCGAAGCATAATCAATCACACTCTTCTCTTGCATTAGCACTGCACCCAAACCAGAATAGGATGCATCACAATAAATAATGAAGTTCTTACCCTCTACTGGCAAGGTAAGGATTGGTGCGGTAGTCAACAAGGTCTTGAGCTTCTGAAAGCTTTCTTCACACTCGTCCGACCATACAAATGGAACATTCTGCTTAGTCAAGTTCGTCAATTGGGAAGCAATGGAAGAGAATCCCTTGACAAATCGGCGGTAGTAGCTAGCTAACCCAACAAAGCTCCTTATTTCTGACACATTAGTAGGTCTTACCCAATTCTTCACTGTCTCAATCTTAGAAGGATCCACCATCACTCCATCCTTAGAAACCACGTGCCCCAAGAAGGATACTGCATCTAGCCAAAACTCACACTTAGAGAACTTGACATAAAGCTTTTTCTCCCTCAACATTTCCAATACCATTCTCAAATGCTCTTCATGTTCCTTCTTGCTCTTTGAGTATACCAATATATCATCAATAAATACGATCATAAATATATCCAGATATGGCTTAAAAATCCTGTTCATCAAGCTCATGAACGCAGCAGGGGCATTCGTAAGACCAAAAGACATCACTACAAATTCGTAATGCCCATACCTCGTTCAAAAAGCAGTCTTTGGCACATCCGTTGCCCGTATTTTCAATTGATGATAACCGGATCTCAAGTCAATCTTAGAGAAGACACAAGCACCTTGTAACTGATCGAACAAGTCATCAATGCGAGGAAGAGGATACTTGTTCTTAATAGTTACCTTGTTCAACTGCCGATAGTCTATGCACATCCGAAAACTCCCATCCTTCTTCTTTACAAACAAAACCGGAGCACCCCAAGGAGATGCACTTGGTCTAATGAAGCCTTTGCTCAACAACTCTTGAAGTTGGGCCTTTAACTCTCTCAATTCGGCGGGAGCCATTCTATAAGGGGGTATAGAAATGGGGCGAGTACCCGATTCAAGATCAATACAAAAGTCAATATCCCTATCCGGTGGCATACCAGGAAGATCTGCAGGGAACACATCCAAAAACTCACGGACTACCGAAACTGACTCAATCAAGGGTACTTGGGTAGTGTCATCCTTGAGATGTGCCAAGAAAGCCAAACACCCTTTACTAACCATTTTCTTAGCACGAAGAAAAGAGATGATACGCACCGGATTGGAAGTGTAGTCACCCTCCCACACTAACGGATCTGTCCCAGACTTGGCTAACGTCACCATTTTAGCATTACAATCCAAGATCGCAAATTGCGGAGAAAGCCAAGTCATACCCAGAATTACATCAAAATCAACCATTTCTAAGATAACCAAATCTACATAAGTGTTGCTCCCCACAAAGTTCACCAAACAAGACCTATATACCTTTTCAACTACCACAAACTCACCCATCGGAGTAGAAACACGAATAGGCATGTCAAGTAATTCACAACGTAAATTTAGACCAATTAGCAAATGAGGAAGATACATAAGAAAATGTGGATCCAGGATCAAACAATACAGAAGCCATGCAATCACAAATCAAAAGATTACCTGTGATGACAGCATCTGATGTCTCCGCTTCAGATCTCCCAGGAAAAGCGTAACAATGGGCCCCATTACTTGTCTGTCCGTTTCCCCTACCATGTTGTGATGTAGTGGCTCCAGTTTGCCCATCACCCCGGCCGTTTTGGTGACCACCATTACCTCGACCACCGCGTCTTTCAGAATGACGGCCTCTTCCATAACCACCTCTACCTCTAGCTATTGGGGGTCGGTAACTCTGTTTTGGACAATATCTCTTAATATGTCCAATCTCCCCACATCCATAGCACTCTCTGGGTTCATGCATAGGTCTCTCAGGGAAGTGTTGACCGGTCTGAGGGGGACCCCCAACTACAGTCTGTAGTGAAGACTAAATTGGTCGAACTGAGTAACCTCCGGAACCCTGTCCTCTAGAGTAAGAACCATTAAAATCACCTCCCTTTCGAAATCTTTTTGATGTCGATGTCATGGTGAATTCATCTGGCTTCACTACTTCCACCTCTACCACGAAATCTACCACTTCTTGGAAGGATTTTGCCGTAGCCGCTACTTGTAAGGCTGAAATCCGCAACTCTGACCTAAACCCCTTCAAAAAACGACGAATCCGCTCTTGTGGACTGAAACAAAGTTGGGTGGCATATCTGGATAGTGCACCAAACTTAGCCTCAAATGCAGTAACCGACATCCTACCTTGCTCTAGACTTAAGAATTCATCTCTTTTCCTATCCCTCAAAGTCCGCGGGATATACTTCTCCATAAACAAACTAGAGAATGATGCCTAAGTCATAGGTGTTGCCTCTGTCGGTTGACACTCAACATGCGATCGCCACCATATTTTGGCGTTCCCTTGAAACTGATAAGTCACAAATTCCACACCAAACCGTTCTACTATACCCATCTTGTGTAGTAGCTCGTGACAGTCAACCAGAAAATCATAAGCATCCTCCGATTCAGCACCCTTGAAGACTGGAGGTTTCAGTTTGAAGAACTTACTGAAAAGTTCATGTTGATCATTTGACATTATAGGCCCAGTAGTCAGACGTGGAAACGTGCCTATGTCCAATGAGGCATCCATACGAGGCGCCATAGTAGCCGCATGCTGCACCCCCGGAACCTGAGGTGCTGGTACAGCAAAAACACTGGAGGTGTCTGGCTCTGATAAGATAACCCACTAAGATAAGCGAGAACCTGATTGATCATCTCTGGGGTAGGTTGGGGTGACAATTCATCATTTTGCACTTGTTCATTCTCCCCTTCCTCACCCTCTCTTACTACTTCCTCAGTCGGTGGACGAGTCACCGCCCTAGCATCAGATGGGCTAGGTACTTGTCCTCTCCCTCTAGAGGACGTCCTCCCACGACCTCTACCACGCCTCTTGCCGTTACTCTTCCTCGAGCCACAGCCCCAATGGCTGGCTCAGACGTTTCTTTTCTTGCCGGTGTTGGTGTTGGCGCAGTCGTTGCTCTAGTTCTAACCATCTGCGAAATAGAGTGAAGATGGTCAGATACCAATTTGTATCACCTAGATACCAATTGGACCCAAGTAATAGCACGAAAGAAAGAGTGAAAGAATGGAATTTTCCTAAAGTCTTATAGCCTCTCAAAGAAAAGTAAAGGCGTCCCCCTACCGTTCCTTAAGACTCTACTAGACTCGTTCTTGTGTGATGAGACCAATGAACCTAATGATCTGATACCAAGTTTGTCACGACCCAAAACCGAGCCGCAACTGGCACCCACACTTACCCTCCTGTGTGAGCGAACCAACCAATCTAAACCTTAACGTTTCAATATAATATCAACAGAAAGTAATGCGGAAGACTTAAACTCATTAATAAAATCAATAACTATTATTATCCCCAGAATCTGGAAGTCATCATCACAAGAACATCTATGATCAAATTACTAACTGAAAATGTCTAATAAGCTAAAAATACATAAGAAGCTAGTCCATGCCGGAAGTTCAAGGCATTAAGACTTGAAGAAGAAGATCCAGTCCAAGCTAGAAGCATTAGCTCACCCTGAATTTCTGGTGTAGTAAAGACTGGCTTGAATTACTGTTGAGTCGAAGACGACGGCACGTTTGCTGCACTCCACAAATAACCAAGAAGAAAACATAAAAGTAGGGGTCAGTATAAAACACGGGTACTGAATAGATATCATCGGCCAACTCAAAATAGAAAACAGTATATATTAAGCAATATCATTAAATCAACTAATATCCTTAGCATGCAGCATTTACAGTTATCATAACCCTTGGTTACAACACCAAGCACATCAATGAGGACTCACGCCTCCTCATCATACTCATTTGGGAATTAGGTTCATTAGATTTGAATATTTTATCATCTTTCAAGATTCATTATCTTTATTCCCCTCGTGTCGGTACGTGACACTCCACTCCTCATATACTATCCTGGTGTTGAAACGTGACACTCCGATCCTCATTCTATCCTGGTGTCGGAACGTGACACCCGATCCATATTCTATCCTGGTACCGGAACGTGGCACCCGATCCATATACTATCCTGGTGTCGGAACGTGACACTCCGATCCTCATTCTATCCTGGTGTCGAAACGTGACACCCGATCCATATTCTATCCTGGTACCGGAACGTGGCACCCGATCCATATACTATCCTGGTGTCGGAACGTGACACTCCGATTCTCATATTCTATCCTGGTACCGGAACGTGGCACCCGATCCCCTAATCTCACTACTTTCGTTCATCAAGCCTTCTTTTATACCAAGGCATCATCATTAACAAAGTAGATTAGGGTTTATATCAAGATTTGGAATTCAATAGCTTCATCATGCTTATTTATTCATAATTACATAATCACATCATTCATGCAAGCATACAATTAAGCATATAGAAGGGTTTACAATACTACTAACGCATATCATTCGCTATTAAGAGTTTACTACGAATAGCATGAAAACCATAACCTACCTCCACCGAAGATTAGTGATCAAGCAAGCAAATTCCCAAGCTTTGTTTCTCTTCGCTTCTCCTCTTTCTCGTTCAACTTTCTCTCTCTTTCGTTTGTTCTTTCTATTTTCTTTATTCAAACCCTCTTTCTTTTACCCTAATTAGTATATAATTAAGAATAAAAAATGGCAATAATAACCCACTAATTAACTTAAGGTTACCTCTTTTAACCCCCAAGAAATTAGACTTATTAACATTAACCCATTAACTTTATAATTAAGGCAGGAATAGTCAAAAACGTCCCTTAAAACAATTAAGAAAATCCGACTCAGACTGGGATTACGCAGCCTGTGACGGCCCGTCGTGCCTGCGACGGTCCGCCCTGTTGCCCGTCACAGAGTTAAGAGACTCAATTTCTCTGAAGAGTCTGTGACGGTCCGTCACACCTGTGACGGTCCGTCCTGCCATTCCGTTACGAAGTTTAGAGAGTCGATTTCAGTACCCAAATTTCAGAATTTCTAAGTGTTTTGAAACGAGACTCCCTCGACGGTCCGTCGTGCCCATGACGGTCCGTCGTGCCCATGACGGTCCGTCGTGCCCATGACGGTCCGTCGTGGGGTCCGTCGTCTCTGCCAGTTTTCCAGAAATAAAATCTGCTGCTCAAAATGACTAAACAGGTCGTTACAATTTCCATCCAATCTATTTCAAACCAAATAAATTTTCGACGATCAACAACATGCGAGTGAGATTCATATGTATCTTAGATACATGCGAATAACACTAGATACACACTACTCACTAGATACAATTTCGCGCTGACCCATCATGCAAAAGACTCGTCGTTAGAGTAAGTGCACTTTACATAAAGTAAAGACTCTAAGCTCCGGTACTTTGACTAATTGTTCGCATCAAATTTTCCCCATTCATCATGTTGGCCTAAGACGCATCTCATGGAGTTTTATGTGACCAAGAGATATAGCAACAAGGTTTTTCTGTTAATAAAAAAAAGTACAAATCGAAAGCCCTTCTTTTATTGTTGTTCCAACTAGATACATTGATTACATACCCCGACTCAATATTCTTGGAAAATAACCGAATCAAGGGTTCGGAAACCTAAAGGGGAACGTTGACTTCTCTTTGTCTCGTTCGCAACTAGGGAAAAAAAGGATCAACTTAGTAACAACGGACTTAGAGATTCTAATTCCCATGAAAGCATGAGTGAACGATCAATTATTGTTAAGAGGATTTGAAAGAGTCCCGTCTGTAAAAGACTTATCGAATGGGTAAGAAAGACTTCGCTAGTTCAAGAACGATTAAGAAGGCTATGTCTAACAGGGTTGGACTCATCATCCCGAACAAAAATGAAGGGAATTGGTAGTGAAATATTATATCATGTTTCATCTATTGTAGTATATATGTGCCCTATACTCATTACGAGTGTGTTCACCATACATCTGACTTAACAACCTTTTGCTTAGACCGAAAACAATAAGGAATGAGATCTATGGATAATGAGATATAGAAGTCAAGTGTGACGGTTAGCTCAGCCGGAGCGAAAGCGGTCAGGCAAAGTTATCGTGAAACAATGTAGTAGAAGCGATGGGTAGTGCTTTCCTAAACAAATCATAGCCAGAAAGCTAGAGTGATTTTCATGTATCCTGGGATACCAGATACATGGGAGAGTGGCGAGCGAGATTAGAGAGTGACGAATGAGATGGGAGGGAGGCGAGTGAGATCTGGTATGTATCTCATGTATCCACTTGGATATAATATATCTAAAATAAATTATACCTGAATTTGACCTTCATATATTCGAGATACATATATCTGGACGTTTTTAGAGACAAAAAAAATCTGATAAAATACGTAATATTGCAAATATATCAAAGTAATTAGCTTCGTATCTAATTAATAAGATTTATGTAAATTTTCCTTTAATTTAACCCGTTCATATTCAATTTAACCCGCGTATTTGACGCCTCTGCCTAAAACAAAGGATCAATATTATGAGCAAAGACTAGTAATGGGTGATAACATAAAGTAGTAAGAAACGATTACCTAGTTCTTTTTTGGCTTGATGTATATTCAAGAACCATCAGCATTTTGATTATTGGCAATCCATTCAAGACATGAAGGGAATTGAGGATTATTATCAAGCAGATACACTTATTTCTCCATCATCCATGGATTGCAGCATCAACCGGACCATATCAATATAATCCTTTATCTTACTTGATGATGTGTACACCTTTTATATAACAAAATTTTTCCAATAAAACTTAACCACAAAACAATAATATTTATGTGATAAAATCATATCAAACCGTTTTTTGAGGAAATGAATGTATAGAAATTTAAGCTCAAGTATGACAAAGAAAAATATGTATATTTTTAATTTGGTCAAACCGCATTTGGTCCAATTTGATAACTGGTGAATCATTATTTTAACAATTTTTTTATCAATAAAATTACAGCAAATAGTTAAAAGGACAAAAATAAAATAAAATCTAATTGGTACCTTTTTGCGTCGAAGTCTTGTAACCGCATTGAATTGCAACTTGGAACTGAAACTTACTTTTTTTTCTTTCTATAAAGTAGTTATGGTATGTTAGTATTTGATTTGTACTTTAAGCTTCCAATAATTTTACTTTTCCATTAAATTAGAATCAAAATAGATATCCAATTTTAGTTGAAACTATAATAATTTCTCATTACATTCTCAAAAACTTTTACTAATTTATTATATACGAAAAGTGATTTAGTAAATTACCATTTTATTTATTATTCTTCAAAAAGTATGCCAAGTCAATACTCCCTTCATCCACTATTAATTGTTATGTTGCATTTTTCAAAAGTTAATTTGACTAATTTTAAAAGTTAAACTAAATTACATTAATTTGATATCAAACAAAAATTTTAAATATTCAAAAATTGTACGAAAAGTACTATAAAATGTAATTTCGTGCATATCAATATGATGAAAAAATATATCACAAAATATTAGTCAAAGTTCTTATCGTTTGAATCTAAAAAAAGAAAATAGTAATAATTAAAAATGAATGGAGAGAGTATAAGACAAAATATGATCGGAGAAAGTATATGGTGTAATTAAATTGAACACAAAATTTAAGAAATATTACGATTTCTTTTTGTAATGTCTCAAAATACGTTTAAAAATAAATAAAAGTTTTAAATTGGGGACTACTCTTTTGTGGACTTTTTGCCGAGTGGGAGTACCCAACATGGTAAAGAAAATGGGACAAAAGGAGTAGTACTAAATAATACAATTAAAGGGAAGTTGGATGTATAATCCCCCATAGTTGAAAAAAAAAATATGGGTAAACAATACAAATTTTATTGGTTTAAGGTATATACTTATATGTCATTATCTGTGTTTGTTAAACTACTATTTGTATCAGATTTCTGTCCTCAGATATAAGTATTTGGTGCATCTAGATATATATATTTTGAGAATATAAAATTAAAATAGACATAATTAGTTTTAGATCTATATGTTTCTGAGTTACATCAACTTTCTCATTCGTCTCACTTCTATCTTGCTTGTCTCTCTTCCTATGTATCTATATTTTAGAACATATCTTATTTGAAATTTGGTTTAAAATTATTAATTAATACGAAAATATGTAATTATTTCAAACTATAGAGAAAATTAAAAGTTATGATAAAATATATTTGTATAATTAGAAGTTTTTTCAAAAAAAAAATATTCTTTTTGTCCACTTTTATTTGTCATGTTAATCTTTTTGAAAATCAATTCGACTAATTTTTATAGTTCAATTAAATGATGTTAATTCGATATTTTTTAAGACAAATTATATATTCAGAAACTATAAAAAAAAAGTAGTATAGACTGCAATTTTCGCATATTAATATGTTGAAAATATACATTAGTAAAATATTGATCAAAATTTATATAGTTTGATTCTTAAAAAAATATGATAAATTAATTATTAACGAAGAGAGTACAATTTTATTAATTTATGGAATCAAGTAAGTTACTTCTTTCTGAGTTACAATAAAAGAAGGAATAATTTGATCCGTAGCGGCGGGCAGTAAGAGAGAATCTAAGAGCCTGTTTGGCTCAGCTTAAAAGCTGGTCAAACTGACTTAAAAGCTGGTTTTTGACTTATTTAGCTGTTTGACAATACTCAAAATAACTTATTTTAAGTTTTAAAAAAAAACTTATTTTAAGCCAAAAGTTTAAAGCTGGGTAGGGGTGCTTTTTTATTTTTAGCTTATAAGCTGTTTGAAGTTGACCACAATTTTATCTTTTTACCCTTAATATTTTTATACAATCTCCAAATTAGCCACATAACCGTAACATCTCTTTCTTTCATTTTTCCCTTTTCACGTTTGGCATAGCAACTTCAGCACTTTTATCCAAACACATAACTGCTTATTTTAAAAATAAGTTTCAACACTTTCAAAAGTACTTTTTTAAAGCTACTTTTATTAAGCTCATCCAAACAGGCCCTAAGAGAGGAAGCCATGCTTAAATAAAATTGACAAAATGATACATTTATTGATCTTCCTCACTTTTTATTTTTTTGCTCTTTTGGGAGAGTGAAACGAAAAGTAGTGCTTATATAATGAGAGTTGTGACATAAACTAAGCATAAATAATTAGGAATATCAACAAGGAGGAGCGGACGTAAAATGGGGCGGATTTAAGTATCTTAATGAAAATTAGTGTTTAAAAAATTGAGTTAATATTTCAGAACATTATTCAATTGTGAATTTTTGACTAAGAAAGTAACTCAACTTTGAGTTATTCACTTACAAAGTTATTTAGATTCGTTTTATAACTCAAAAGTGTAACGACCTGTTTAGTCGTTCTGAGCAACAGATTTTATTTCTGGAAAAACTGGCTGAGACGACGGATCCCACAACGGACCGTCATGGGCACGACGGACCGTCATGGGCACGACGGACCGTCGATGGGGTCTCGTTTCAAAACACTTAGAATTCTGAAATTTGGGTACTGAAATCGACTCTCTAAACTTCGTAACGGAATGGCAGGACGGACCATCGTGGGCACGACGGACCGTCACACATCTTTCACAGAAATTTAGTCTCTGAACTCTGTGACGACTCAGCAGGATGGACCGTCGCAGGCACGACGGCCCGTCACAGACTGTGTAATCCCAGGCTGAGTCGGATTTCTTTAAATGTTTTAAGGGGCGTTTTGGACTATTCCTGCTTATAATTATAAAGTTGGTGGTTGAATATTAATAATCCAATTTCTTGAGGGTTAGAGGAGATAACCTTAAATTAATTAGTGGGTTATTTTTTCATCTTTTATACTTAATATGTTAATTAGGGTAAAAGAAAGAGGGTTTGAATAAGAAAAATAGAAAGAACCAGGAGAGGGAAAGAGAATCAATCGAGAGAGAGAGGAACGAAGAGGACAATAGAGCTTTGGGGAATTAGCTTGTTTGATCGCAATTCTTCGGTGGAGGTAGGTTATGATTTTTATACTATTCGTAGTAAACTCTTAAAAGCGAATGATATGTATTGGGTAGTGTTGTAAACCCTTCTATATGCTTAATTATGTGTTTGCATGTTGTGATGATATAATTGTGATGAAATAAGCATGATAAAGCTATTGAATCCTAAATCTTGAAAACCTCTTGTTAATGATGATGCCTTGGTATAAAAGAAGGCTTGATGAACTAAAGTAATGAGAATGGTGATGCCATAGCATAAAAGAAGGCTTGATGAACTAAAGTAATGAGATTGATGATGCCTGTGTATAAAAGAAGGATTGATGAATTAACAGAATGAGATTAGTGGAGCGGATGTCACGAACCGACACGTAGAATTAGGGGATCGGGTGTCACGAACTAACACGTAGAATTAGGGGATCGAGTGTCACGAACCAACACGTAGAATTAGGGGATCGGGTGTCACGAACCGACACGTAGAATTAGGGGATCAGGTGTCACGAACCGACACGTAGAATTAGGGGATCGGGTGTCACGAATTGACACATAGAATTAGGGGATCGGGTGTCACGAACCGACACATAGAATTAGGGGATCGGGTGTCACGAACCGACACGTAGAATTAGGGGATCGGGTGTCACAAACCGACACGTAGAATTAGGGGATCGGGTGTCATGAACCGACACGTAGAATTAGGAGATCGGGTATCACGAACCGACACGTAGAATTAGGGGATCGGGTGTCACGAACCGACACGTAGAATTAGGGGATCGGGTGTCACGAATCGACACGTAGAATTAGGGGATCGAGTGTCACAAACCGACACGTAGAATTAGGGGATTGGAGTGTCACGTTCCGACACATAGTAGTAGGGGATCGGAGTGTCACATGCCGACACAAGAGGAATAAAGATAATGAATCTTGAAATTATGGTAATAAATTCGAATGAATAAAACCTATTTCCCAAATGAGTATGATATGGAGGCTTGAGTCCTCATGAGTGTACTCGACGTTATTTATCAAAGATTCTTGTATATGATGTTGCTACAGATTGAGTATTGTAGTTGATTTATGATATTATCTGATATATATTGTTTTCTATTTTGATTTGGCCGATGATATCTACTCAGTACCCGTGTTTTGTACTGACCCCTACTTGTATGTTTATTTTTGTTAAATTGTGGAGTGCAGCAAACGTGCTATCGTCTTCAACTCAACCGCAACTCTAGCCAGTCTTCATTACACCGGATTTCAGGGTGAGCTAACGCTTCTAGCTTGGACTGGATGTTCTTCTTCATGTCTTGATGCCTTGAAGTTCCGGCATGGACTAGCTTTTTATTTATCCTAGCTTTTTAGATACTCTTAGAATTAGTAATTTGAGGATAGATGTTCTTGTGATGATGACTTCCAGATTTTGGGGATAATGATAAGTTTGAGATTTAGAAGTTGATTATTGATTTTGTTAATGAGTTTTAAGTCTTCCGCATTGTTTTTCTATTCATTATGTTTGAAATGTTGGGGTTTAGATTGGTTGGTTCGCTCACATAGGAGGGTAAATGTGGGTGCCACTCGCGGCCCGATTTGGGTCGTGACAAAACTTGGTATCAGAGCATTAGGTTCGTTGGTCTCATCACACAAGAACGAGTCTAGTAGAGTCTTAAGGAACGGTAGGGGGACGCCTTTACTTTTCTTTGAGAGGCTATAAGACTTTAGAAAAATTCCATTCTTTCTTTCTTTCGTGCTATTAGTTGGATCCAATTGGTATCTAGGTGATACAAATTGGTATCTGACCATCTTCACTCTATTTCGCGGATGGTTAGAACTAGAGCAACAACTGCGCCAACACTAGCACCGGCAAGACAAGAGGCGTCTAAGCCAGCCACTGAGACTGTAGCTCTAAGAGGAACAGTGGCAAGAGGCCGTGGTAGAGGTCGTAGGAGGACATCCTCTAGAGGAAGAGGACAAACACCTGTCCCATCTAGTACTAGGGCGGTGACTCCTCCACCGACTAAGGAAGTAGTAAGAGAGGGTGAGGAAGGGGAAAGCGAGCAAGTGCAGAATGAGGAATTATCACCCCAACCTACCCCAGAGATGATTAATCAGGTTCTTGCTTATCTTAGCGGGTTAACTGATCAAGTCCAGACACCTCCAGTGTTTTCTGCACCAGCGCCTCAGGTTTTGGGAGTACAACATGCAGCTGTTGTGGCTCCCCGCATGGATGCCTCATTGGAAATAGGCACGTTTCCTCGGTTGAATACAGGGCCTATAATGACAGGTGATCAGCATGATCTTTTCAGTAAGTTCTTGAAATTGAAACCCCCAGTCTTCAAGGTTGCTGAATCTGAGGATGCCTATGATTTTCTAGTGGATTGTCATGAGCTACTACACAAGATGGGTATAGTAGAACGATTTGGCGTTGAGTTTGTGACTTATAAGTTTCAAGGGAACGCCAAAATGTGGTGGCGGTCACATGTTGAGTGTCAACCAACAGAGGCACCACCTATGACTTGGGCATCATTCTCTAGCTTGTTTATGGAGAAGTATATACCCCGTACTTTGAGGTATAGGAGGAGAGATGAGTTCCTGAGCCTAGAGCAAGGTAGGATGTCGGTTACTGCGTATGAGGCTAAGTTTCGTGCATTATCCTGGTATGCCACCTGATAGAGATATTGACTTCTGCATCGATCTTGAACCGGGTACTCGCCCCATTTCTATACCCCTTTATAGAATGGCTCCCGCTGAGTTAAGGGAGTTAAAGGCCCAACTTCAAGAGTTGTTGAGCAAAGGCTTCATTAGACCAAGTGCATCCCCTTGGGGTGCTCCTGTTTTGTTTGTGAAGAAGAAGGATGGGAGTTTTCGGATGTGCATAGACTACCGGCAGTTGAACAGGGTAACTATAAAGAACAAGTATCCTCTTCCTCGCATTGATGATTTGTTCGATCAGTTACAAGGCGCTTGTACCTTCTCAAAAATCGACTTGAGATCTGGTTATCATCAATTGAAAATATGGGCAGCAGATGTGCCCAAGACTGCTTTTCGGACCAGGTATGGGCATTATGAGTTCTTAGTAATGTCTTCTGGGCTCTCGAATGCCCCTACTGCTTTCATGAGCTTGATGAATGAAATTTTTTTGCCATATCTAGATCTCTTTGTCATTGTATTCATTGATGATATACTGGTATACTCAAAGAGCAAGAAAGAACATGAGGAGCACTTACGAATTGTGTTAGGAATGTTGAGGGAGAAAAAACTTTACGCCAAATTCTCTAAGTGTGAGTTTTGGCTAGATTCAGTGTCCTTCTTAGGGCACGTAGTTTCTAAGGATGGAGTGATGGTGGATCCTTCTAAGATTGAGACAGTGAAGAATTGGGTAAGACCTGCTAATGTGTCAGAAATAAGGAGCTTTGTTGTTTTAGCTAGCTATTACCGTCGATTTGTCAAGAGATTCTCTTCCATTGCTTCCCAATTGACGAACTTGACTAAGAAGAATATTCCATTTGTATGGACGGACGAATGTGAGGAAAGCTTTCAGAAACTCAAGACCTTGTTGACTACTGCACCAATCCTTACCCTGCCAGTGGAAGGTAAGAATTTCATTGTCTATTGTGATGCATCCTATTCGGGTTTGGGTGCAGTGCTAATGCAAGATAAGAACGTAATTGCTTATGCTTCAAGACAATTAAAGGTGCATGAACGTAACTATCCGACCCACGATTTGGAATTGGCCGCAGTTGTGTTTGCATTAAAGCAATGGAGACACTATCTATATGGAGTTAAGTGTGAAGTATACACGGATCATCGTAGCCTACAGTATGTCTTTACTCAAAAAGATTTGAATTTGAGACAGAGGAGATGGATGGAACTACTGAAGGACTACGATATCACTATCTTGTATCATTCGAGAAAGGCTAATGTTGTGGTAGACGCCTTAAGTAGAAAAGCAGGGAGCATGGGCAGTTTAGCCCACTTACAAGTTTCTAGACGCCCATTGGCTAGAGAGGTTCAGACTCTGGCTAACGACTTTATGAGGTTAGAAGTAAATAGAAGGGAGGATTTTTGGCCAGTGTGGAGGCGAGATCTTCTTTTCTTGACAAGATCAAGGGGAAACAGTTTAATGATGAGAAACTAAGCCGAATGCGGGATATGGTGTTGCGAGGAGAGGCTAAAGAAGTAATAATGGATGAGGAAGGTGTTTTGAGGATTAAGGGAAGGGTATGTGTGCCCCGTGTTGATGATTTGATCCACACTATTCTTACAGAGGCTCATAGTTTCGGATATTCTATACATCCTGGTGCAACCAAGATGTACCGTGACCTAAAGCAACACTTTTGGTGGAGTAGGATTAATCGCGATATTGTTGATTTTGTTTCCAAATGTCCAAATTGTCAGCAAGTAAAGTATGAACACCAGAGGCCCGGAGGAACACTTCAGAGAATGCCCATTCCTGAATGGAAGTGGGAGAGAATTGCAATGGACTTCGTGGTTGGTCTTCCAAAGACATTGGGGAAGTTTGACTCTATTTGGGAAATTGTGGACACAGATTAACTAAGTCTGCTCATTTCATTCCGGTCAAGGTGACTTATAATGCAGAGAAGTTAGCCAGGCTCTACATCTCAGAAATTGTTCGATTGCATGGAGTTCCACTTTCCATCATATCAGATAGAGGTACGCAGTTTACTTCTAAGTTTTGGAGAACATTGCAAGCTGAATTAGGTACTAGGTTGGACCTTAGTATTGCATTTCACCCTCAGACCGATGGTCAGTCTGAGCGAACAATTCAAGTGTTGGAGGATATGCTTCATGCATGTGTGATAGAATTTGGAGGTCATTGGGATAATTTCTTATCCTTAGCAGAGTTATCATACAACAATAGCTATCACTCAAGTATTGATATGGCTCCTTTCGAAGTATTGTATGGGAGGAGATGTAGGTCTCCCATTGGTTGGTTTGATGCATTTGAGGCTAGACTTTGGGGTACTGATCTTTTGAGGGATTCATTAGAGAAGGTGAAATCTATTCAAGAAAAGCTTTTAGCGGCTCAAAGCAAGCGAAAGGAATATGCAGATCGAAAGGTTAGAGACTTGGAGTTCATGGAGGGTGAGAAAGTTTTGCTGAAGGTTTCGCCCATGAAAGGGGTGATGCGGTTTGGAAAAAGAGGTAAGCTAAGCCAAAGGTATATTGGACCATTTGAAGTACTTAAGCGAGTAGGGGAGGTGGCTTATGAATTAGTCTTGCCTCTAGGACTGTCAGGAGTGCATCCGGTATTTCATTGTCCATGTTGAAAAGATACCATGGGGATGGAAACTACATCATTCGTTAGGATTCGGTTCTTCTCGATGAGAATTTGACTTATGAGGAGGAGCCTGTTTCCATTCTAGATAGAGAAATTCGCAAGTTGAGATCAAGGGAGATTGCATCATCAATGTTCAATGGAAGAATCGACCAGTTGAAGAGTCCACGGGGGAGAAGGAGGCTGATATGCGAGAAAGATACCCACACCTGTTTACAGATTCAGGTACTCCTTTTCGCCCTTGTTTTTCTTCTTGTGATCGTTCGGGGACGAACGATGGGTAAATTAGTATCTATTGTAACGACCTGTTTAGTCGTTCTGAGCATCAGATTTTATTTTTGGAAAAACTGGCTGGGACGACGGATCCCACGACGGACCGTCATGGGCACGACGGACCGTAGAGGGGGTCTCGTTTCAAAACACTTCGAATTCTGAAATTTGGGTACTGAAATCGACTTTCTGAACTTCGTAACAAAATGGCAGGACGGACCGTTGTGGGCAGGACGGACCATCGTGGGCACGACGGACCGTCACACATCTTCCACAGAAATTTAGTCTCTAAACTCTTTGACGACTCAGCAGGACGGACCGTCGCAGGCACGACGGCCCGTCACAGACTGCGTAATCCCAGGCTGAGTCGGATTTCTTTAAATGTTTTAAGGGGCGTTTTGAACTATTTCTGCTTATAATTATAAAGTTAGTGGTTGAATATTAATAATTCAATTTCTTGAGGGTTAGAGGAGATAACCTTAAATTAATTAGTGGGTTATTTTGTCATCTTTTATACTTAATTATATGTTAATTAGGGTAAAATAAAGAGGGTTTGAATAAGAAAAATAGAAAGAACAAGGAGAGGGAAAGAGAATCGATCGATCGAGAGAGGAACGAAGAGGACAACAGAGCTTTGGGGAATTAGCTTGTTTGATCGCAATTCTTCGGTGGAGGTAGGTTATGGTTTTTATACTATTCGTAGTAAACTCTTAATAGCGAATGATATGTATTGGGTAGTGTTGTAAACCCTTCTATATGCTTAATTATGTGTTTGCATGTTGTTATGATATAATTGTGAAGAAATAAGCATGACGAAGCTAATGAATCCTAAATCTTGAAAACCTCTTGTTAAATATGATGCCTTGGTATAAAAGAATGCTTGATGAACTAAAGTAATGAGAATGATGATGTCTTAGTATAAAAGAAGGCTTGATGAACTAAAGTAATGAGATTGATGATGCCTGTGTATAAAATAAGGATTGATGAATTAACAGAATGAGATTAGTGGAGCGGGTGTCACGAACCGACACGTAGAATTAGGGGATCGGGTGTCACGAACTGACACGTAGAATTAGGGGATCGGGTGTCACGAACCGACACGTAGAATTACGGGATCGGGTTTCACGAACCGACACATAGAATTAGGGGATCGGGTGTCATGAACCGACACGTAGAATTAGAGGATCAGGTGTCACGAACCGACACGTAGAATTAGGGGATCGGGTGTCACGAACCGACACGTAGAATTATGGGATCGGGTGTCATGAACCGACACGTAGAATTAGGGGATCGGGTGTCACGAACCGACACGTAGAATTAGGGGAGCGGAGTGTCACGTGCCGACACAAGAGGAATTGTCACGACCCAAATCCGGGCCGCGACTGACACCCATACTTACCCTCCTATGTGAGCGAACCAACCAATCTAAACCTTAACATTTCAATATAATATCAACAGAAAGTAATGCGGAAGACTTAACTCATTAATAAAATCAATAACTATTATTATCCCCAAAATCTGGAAGTCATCACCACAAGAACATCTATGATCAAATCACTAAACTAAGAGTATTCAAAGAAGCTAAAACAAATAAAAGCTAGTCCATGCCGGAACTTCAAGGCATCAAGACATGAGGAAGAAGATCCAGTCCAAGCTAGAAGCATTAGCTCACCCTGAAGATCCGGTGTGACGAAGACTGGCTAGAACTACTGTTGAGTTGAAGACGACGACACGTTTGCTGCACTCCACAAATAACAAAGAAGAAAACATAAAAGTAGGGGGTCAGTACAAACACGGGTACTGAGTAGATATCATCGGCCAACTCAAAATAGAAAACAGTATATATTAAGCAATATCATAAAATCAACTAATATCCTTAGCTTGCAGCATTTACAGTTACCATAACCCTTTGTTACAACACCAAGCACATAAATGAGGACTCACGCCTCCTCATCATACTCATTTGGGAATTCGGTTCATTAGATTGAATATATTAATATTTTTCAAGATTCATTATCTTTATTCCCCTCTTGTCGGTACGTGACACCCCGCTCCTCAATATACTATCCTGGTGTCGGAACGTGACACTCCGATCCTCATATACTATCCTGGTACCGGAACGTGGCACCCGATCCATATTCTATCCTGGTGTCGGAACTTGACACCCGATCCATATTCTATCCTGGTACCGAAACGTGGCACCCGATTCATATACTATCCTGGTGTCGGAATGTGACACTCCGATCCTCATATACTATTCTGGTACCGGAACGTGGCACCCGATCCATATTCTATCCTGGTGTCGAAACGTGACACTCCGATCCTCATATACTATCTTGGTACCGGAACGTTGCACCTGATCCATATTCTATCCTGGTACCGGAACGTGGCACCCGATCCCCTAATCTCACTACTTTCGTTCATCAAGCCTTCTTTTATACCAAGGCATCATCATTAACAAAGTAGATTAGGTTTATCTTTCAAGATTTAGGATTCAATAGCTTCATCATGCTTATTTTATCACAATCATATAATCACATTCATGCAAGCATACAATTAAGCATATAGAAGGGTTTACAATACTACCAATACATATCATTCGCTATTAAGAGTTTACTACGAATAGCATAAAAACCATAACCTACCTCCACCGAAGATTCGTGATTAAGCAAGCAATTTCCCAAGCTTTGTTTCTCTCTTCCTCGTTCGATTCTCCCTCTCTCTCTTGTTCTTTCTATTTTCTTATTCAAACCCTCTTTCTTTTACCCTAATTAACATATAATTAAGAATAAAAGATGGCAATAATAACCCACTAATTAACTTAAGGTTACCTCTTTTATCCCCCAAGTAATTAGACTTATTAACATTAACCCACTAACTTTATAATTAAGGCAGGAATAGTCAAAAACGTCCCTTAAAACAATTAAGGAAATCCGATTCAGACTGGGATTACGCAGCTTGTGATGGCCCGTCGTGCCTGCGACGGTCCGTCCTGCTGCTCGTCACAGAGTTTAGAGGCTCAATTTCTCTGAAGAGTCTGTGACGGTCCGTCATACCTGTGACGGTCCGTCCTGCCATTCCGTTACGAAGTTCAGAGAGTCTATTTCAGTACCCAATTTTCAGATTTTCTAAGTGTTTTGAAACGAGACCCTGCGACGGTCCGTCGTGGGGTCCGTCGCCTCAGCCTATTTTTCCAGAAATAAAATCTGCTGCTCAAAACGACTAAACAGGTCGTTATAGGAATAAAGATAATGAATCTTGAAATTATGGTAATAAATTCGAATGAATAAAACCTATTTCCCAAATGAGTATGATATGGAGGCTTGAGTCCTCATGAGTGTACTCGACGTTATTTATCAAAGATTCTTGTACATGATGTTGCTACAGATTGAGTATTGTAGTTGATTTGTGATATTATCTGATATATACTTTTTCTATTTTGAGTTGGCCGATGATATCTACTCAGTACCCGTGTTTTGTACTGACCCCTACTTATATGTTTCTTTTTGTTAAATTGTGGAGTGCAGAAAACGTGCCGTCGTCTTCAACTCAACCGCAACTCTAGTCAGTCTTCATTACACCGGATTTCAGGGTGAGCTAATGCTTCTAGCTTGGACTGGATCTTCTTCTTCATGTCTTGATGCCTTGAAGTTCCGGCATGGACTAGCTTTTTATTTATCCTAGCTTTTTAGATACTCTTAGAATTAGTAATTTGAGGATAGATGTTCTTGTGATGATGACTTCCAGATTTTGGGGATAATGATAAGTTTGAGTTTTAGAAGTTGATTATTGATTTTGTTAATGAGTTTTAAGTCTTCCGCATTGTTTTTCTATTCATTATGTTTGAAATGTTGGGGTTTAGATCAGTTGGTTCGTTCACATAGGAGGATAAATGTGGGTGCCACTCGCGGCCCGATTTGGATCGTGACAAAAAGTTACTCAACTATTAATATTTCACCTAAGAAGTCACTCAATCAGTTTAAATATTCTTTCATTATTTTATGTTAAACTATTTTTTAAAAAAAAATAATAAGATATTTATTTTAGTTATCGTCTTGATCGTTCCAATTATTTAACTATAATTTTCTAAAAAACACAACAATTTGACCCCAAAAAAAAACTTTTCCCTTCAAGTAACTGCATGAGTGAAAATTATCAAAATAAAGAAATAATATGAGGTTGGAATTGATAAGAAGTATCCCTTTGTTTAAAAAAGAATGTCACTATTTTTTTTGTAGTTTATTTTAAAAAGAATAACATTTTTTTTTGCAACACTTTAACTTTAACTTTCCACGTGACATGTTTAAGATCACAAGATTAAAGGGCATTTTGATACATTTAACATAACTTTAATTTAGAACCACAAAATTAAAAAGTCTTCTTTACTTTCTTAAACTCCCTTCCAAGTCAAACTAGACTATTCTTTTTGAAACGAAGGAAGTAATTTTTAAAGAAACGCACAATAGCAATCTCTTTCTGTTTTTTTTTTAAAAAGTAAAAACAAAAACAATATTTCAATAAAATAATTTAAATAAGCATCTTATTATTAAGTTTTGTAAAAATATTTTAATTATTTTTTTTATTCTTATAAAATTTCATGAAAAAATTATTTAAATTGATTGAGTGACTTTCTAAGTAAAATATTAATAGTTGGATGACTTTCTAAGTGAAACACCATTAGTTGAGTGACTTTTTAAATTAACAATTTAAAAATGACTTCCTAAGTGAACAATTCAAAGTTGAATGACCATATGAAATATCAACTCTTAAAAAAATTGATCTTTTTTTAAAACTTCGTGCTCAGTTAGATACGTTACGTTGTTCATATTCAAATGAGAGTATGAAACTAAAGTTTATTACATAAAGACAATTTAGGAGTATTGTTTTAGGGTGTGTTTGGTATGAAGGAAAATGTTTTTCTGGAAAACAAGTAGATATTAGACTTACTTTTTTATGTTTGGTCGGCGAACAGAAAATATTTTTCGAAAAAATATTTTAGTGTTTTCTTTTTGAATGAAAATTGTTTTTGAGATATTTTATTTTGATTTTACTAGAGTATGAAATAATTTTTGAAGTTTATTTTTTTTAAAAAAAAAACAAACTTGAAATTTTTTTCGGAATGAGGGTGGGGGAGTTCGAGGATAGGGTGAAAAAAAATTAAAATTTGAAGTTGATTATTTTTATTTTTTTTTTGGGGGGGGGGGGACTGGTAAGGGGCTAGTGGGGTTGGGGGATGGTCGAGGCTAGAGGTAAAAACATGAAATTTTAAAGTTTAAAATAACTATTAAAATATTATTTTTTTTTTGGGGGGGGGGGGGGGGGGGCCGAAGGCAGGGGGTGAAAAAATGAACTTTTGATGTAGAAAATATTTTGTAAAAAATCAAACTTAAATTATTTTTTTGGTGGATGAGTGCTGGTAGGGGGTGGATGGAGGGTCGATGATAGGGATGAAGAAATGCAAATTTTGAAGTTGAAAATATTTTTTAAAAAATAAATTTAAATATTTTTAGGGGTAGGGGGTGGGTGGGGGTGGGGGCTGGTAGGGGTGGGTGGGTTAGGGAAGGGCTAGTAGGGTGGAGGTGGATAGGGGGAGGTTGGAAGAGAGTTTTGGAAATGTTTTCTCTAAGTTTTGAAGGGAAGTCATTTTCATTTAGTTTGAGGAAAATAAGTTGATTTGAAAAATATTTTTCAAAATATTTAACCTAACAAAACATGAGAAAATTAAAAAACATCTTTCAAAAACATTTTCTTTCATTTCATGCCAAACACTCTTTACACTATTATTGCAATAGTAGATTAATAGTTTAAATTCCCAGATAATTACCGAGTTGGTACTTAAAATTTACGGATTTTCTATTATCCTCCTAAGCAATTTTGATTGGTTAAATAATGAGTGTTTTTAAATTCGGAGGAATAATTATGTATTACCTCTTAATTAAACATATTAATAGGCCTTCCTAACTTGTAGGCTGTTTTTAAATAAAACTAAAAGTATGTTTCTCCACAAATATAATTGAGAATAATTTAGGAATCAGTGTTTAGCCATATAATTTATTATTACTTGGCAAGTATATTTAGTAAACATATCAAGTTCTCCAAGTTCAAGAAAAAAAATTAGAATTTGGGCCAAAGGTTAAAGTTTAAAAATTACCCCAAATATTTCAATTTTATAAAAACAGTCATCATTTGTAGTTTTGAATTAAATTTCACTTCTAGGTGGTTGTACAAAATTTATATCGTTATATACTGTATACAATTTTTATCAAATCTTGCCAGTCACTCTCAATTACTAGTAGTAATAATAGTTTTTCATATACAAATCAATCACTTTTTTTTTCCAAATTCATATTAAGTTGTCGTGACTTTTCACCAAAATATTAATATTATAAAATGATATTACAAACTTATGAGTATTTTTAATAATTTTTGAATTTATGGGTATAAATTATATTATTTTTAAAAAATCAAATATTTTTTTCAAAATTTTTGATTAAACACATGCTGAAACTCTATCCAAAAATAACTTGCTAAAAATATTTAATAATTTAGGGATAATGCCCAAGTACTCCCTCAACCTATGCCCGAAATCTTAGAAACACACTTCTACTATACTAAGATCCTATTACCCCCAGAACTTATTTTATTAATAATTTTTTACCTTTTTAGCCTATGTGGCACTATCTTGTGGGCCCAACAATAGTTGACTTTTTTTTTCAAACTACTGCCACGTAGGCTAAAAAGGGATAGAAAATTACTAATAAAATAAGTTCGGGGATAATAGGATCTTAGTATAGTATAAGTGAGTCTCTGGGATTTCAAGCATAGATTGAGGGGGTACTTGTGTATTTTCCCAAAAATTTATGACTAAACAATAGTTAGGCTTCTTAATTAGGTAGACTAGAGATCAAAAACTTGCAAAGGAAGCAATAAGTAAAATTATTTAATCTGCTTTTTTCTGATTGGTTTATTACTCTAACTTAAAGTTGGGTAGAGACTATGATCAATCGTCTAAAAAGTCTCGATACAAGAAAATACAAAGTTGTATATGTGATATAAGTTTAATCAAACGAGCAATAAAATTACAAAAGAAATTGCAATATTCAATGACTTTCAAAGTAATGATTGTACAATTTTTACAGGGCTCATTAGAGGTACTGTTACTCTTCTCCTTATTGTATAATAAATTAGCTTATGATCTTCGCATAAAATAATACATAAATTCATTCATAACTAATATCTATATTATAAATTCATGGATAACTCTAATCAGTTATCAAGCGCCCCTGAATATGCATTGGAAGCTGCTATTTATTGGCTGCTAGAGTACTGGACCTTTAAATAGTATGGCCCAAGAACTAGTAGTCTAGTACTAATTTACTTCCCCAACTTCTAAGTCATCTTTCCAGCCCAATATACACATATTTGTATGACAAGATGGTTGTCTATACAAGTATATATATATATAAATAAATACAACAATACAATTAACAAGGGATATATTCACAAAATAACAATCAAAATTAATGAAGGTATATAATCAACAATATACATAAATGCTAATTTTGTGGGATTCTACAAGATGTTTTCAATTCGAATTGGGACTCTAATAGGTGTGTTTAGTTTCAACTAGAGAATCTTAGGAGAAGAGAATCAAGAGATCAACAGAATTGTACCTGACTACCTGCTACAAGGGATAACACATGGTGTCTTGTAAAGATATGACACGTGTCAAACTCAACTTCAAAAAGTAAAAGCTAACTCATGAGGAGAGGTTGTCCAAGTCCATATAATGGAGATCAATTTCCAATCTCTCTACCAATGTGGTACTCCTTAAGATCCCCGCACGCTCAAACCTCAATTGGGGCGTGAACACTTCTAAATGAGGTCTCAACATCAGTGGACAAATACTTGGGATGAGTCTGACTCTGATACCATGTAAAAATATGGCACATGAACCTAACTCAATCCCAAAAGTTAGCTCATGAAGGAGAGGTTTGTCCAAATCCATATAAGGAGACCAATTTCCCGTCCCTCTACCGATTTGAGACTTGTTAACATGTATACACATTTTATCATTCTTGTATTCATGGGTTTAAACATACATTGTATCAAAAAAATTTCTAAATATTCCAAGAGGTCTTGTCGTCTTAGCTAAATATTGTATACGAATTTGAAGTGGAATTGTATTGCTTGAAATCAGAAGCTCACTACAAATATAAGAGGTAACCTACTAATAGTTCTAGCCAACAAAAAAGCTCCAGAATATGAACCCTAAGTTACTATAACCAATTATATAGGGTCACCTACTAATATTGTTAGTGATATCAGCTAATATTCCTACACATATAGGATCGGTCACGCACCTAATCCTTCTAACAATTTGTCTCTCTTGTTTTTCTATCCATGTAATTGGAGTACAATTCCTCTCCTATCCTTGACATGTCATATCCCTATTTCACAAGGGTATATTCCCGAGGAGCCAATTCTCTGAGTCTCTCGTTCTATCAATCTACACTTATTCTTCTTCACTCCATACACTTTTATTTGAAACATTCTAAAGAGGAAATCAAATTATATAATAATACATATTGAATTTTTTTACTAAAAATTTTAATTACGTCACGATATCATTACACGTGGCATAATAATGTGGAGACGGTGGTAACATGACGAGATTGGAGTATGTGTTTTCGAATTTAATAAATGTGTCACGTTGCGCCATGGGTGGTTGTCAAATGAATTATATTACACTTTTTGGCTATGCATTGTGATTTGTGTATTAATTAGAGTCGTGCGTGCCCTATGTCTATGTACTTTTTGTATGTATTAATAAAATCCCCATTGCTAAAATCCTAAGTTTTACTTAAAATAATGTGAAAATTGTTGACCCATACAAAGTCAAACAAGTATTACCAAACAAATTTTTTATAGCAAGTTACATATTTGATCAAATCACATTTGCCAACAAAATCTATAAATATATATTTTACATTTGCCAACAAAATCTATAAATATATATTTTATTTTGTGTATCTAATGTATATCATTCATTAATATGCAAGAAAAAATTGTTAAGCAGCTATATATATCAATTTCTCTATACAAGGCCTAACAAGCTTAATGTATTGGTACTTAGTGTATAGTGTATATTTTTTTAAAATATAATCAAATTAATTATTAGATAATTATAACTGTATAAGTATTTTTTTTTAAAAAAAACATCGATTTGTAATATAAGTAAAGTATCCGATATCAAAAAGGATACTTTTTCAACCCTAAACACCAAAAGAGACGCTCTCTAAATACACACACCAAAATGAACAGTTAATTTATTTATTGACGAACTATAACTATTATCTTTTAACATTGTCAGCATCCTTATTTTATAAAATTGTGAATTTTCTTTTATAAAATAAATTTTACTATTTTTATAATAAATAGTAAAGTTTATTTTATAAGAAACATATTTCAATTTTTTTATAGTTAATGAAAAAAGAATGTGCATTTCGATACCGGACTCTCTAGTAAAAATGACACTAACTCTTTATATTCTTACAAATTATAATTCCAACGATGGTATAAAATATATTTATATGCGCTTCACACAAACCTATATCCTTATATATACTTAGTTTGAAAAAAAAAAAAAACTTGAAATACACAACAAAAATTAAAGATTAATTTGGAATGAAAGACTGTGCGCCTTCAAATAAGGTGTGTTTGTCTGTAGTTTGACTTAAAGTAATTAAAGATGGGGTAATAAACATAAACTTGTTTTAACGAAAAATTCCCCCAAAAATCATGGGGATAGATCTAGCTTAAGCCTCTTTTAATTATTTCACTTTTCTAACCACTAATTATACAACTAAACATGTCCCCACTTGTATGATTGAAATCTTTAGGGGGAAAAATAAAAATAAAAAATTGGCCAGGTGATTGAGGGTTAAAAAGTCTACTCAATTCTGAATTGTTAGGAGGATTATAGTGTTGTAGTGTATTGTATTGTACTGTTCTAAAGAATATAATGTGTTGATAGATTTTATTGTTCTTCATCATTACATGATGTCAGATATCGAAAATTTAAATGATAAACTTATAAAAAATTAACATACATGATAGAGTTACTATAAAAAAGATAACGTAAATGATAAAATATAAATATTAAATAATAAGTAAAGATAAAAATGAGAAAAAAATATTAAGGTAACGATGCAAACACATTAAATCGTTAGTTACATAAAATGGATCTTTTCATTATTACCAAACAATGAATTTAAATTATATGATAAATATAACTTAAAGTAACAATTGAAACAAATATTTTATTTAAAGTAAAACAAAAGACATAAAGTCACCATTAAAATTGTTTTGGATTTTCATAAAAAACACCTTAACTTTGTGACTGTTAAAGTTATTCTTTTTTCATTTAAATTTTTTCCTTTATCTTTTTCTTTCTTTATTTCTCTATCTCTCTTACTTTTAATATTAATTTTGATATATCTTCAATTTCATTTTATATTCTACCTCCCACTTTCATCTCTTCATTTTCTGTTTTTTCTTCACCTCTCATTCCCCCATGTCAAATTGAAACTCACTTCATTTTTTTTCTTTTCTTTCTTGTTCTTCTCTGGTCAAATTCTTTATAAAATTCATACTATTATTTAGAATTTATTGAATTATTGATAATAAAATTAATTATTTTTTAAGAAAATTTAAAATTTTTAAGGTATCATCAACTACTCATTTTCATACACATTCAAAATTAGAAATGATAATTTTAAAAGAATCTATTAATTTCTCGAAAATTAAAATCGAATAAAAAACTATATGATATTTCCTGATCATCTTCAAATCTAATGATTTTATCGAATTGTTCGAAATATAAGAAAATATTTAAATAAAATTTTAAAAGTTGTAACGACCTGTTTAATCGGTTCGAGCAGTAGAACTATTTTTGATAAAAACTGACTGGGTCGACGGATCACACGACGGACCGTGATGGATTCCGTCGTCCCATACTTGTGTAAATTCTTCTGTTGCTCTCCTCATTACCCTCGACGACAGGTAGGAAGAGTCGTCATAGGCACGACGGTCCGTCAAGGGTCGTCGTTCCAAAACACTTCAACTCTGAAATTTGGATACTGGGAGCGACTCTCTGAACTACGCGACGGAACTGCAGGACGGATCGTTGTAGATACGACGGACCGTCACAAGCTTCACTACTGAATTTAACTCTCTGAACTTTGTGACCCACTTGCAGGACGGACCGTCACAGATATGACGGGCCGTCACAAGCAGCGTAACCCCGACTGGGTTGGATTTCTGCTAAAAGTTTTAAAGGGGTGTTTTGTACTATTCATGATTATAATTATGGAATTAGTGGGGTAAGCTTAATAATTTATTTACTTGGGGGTTAAAGAAGTTAATAAGGGAATAAATAGTGGGTTACTTTTATCACCTTTTATAATTGATTATATGATAATTAGGGTAAAAGAAAAAGAATCTGGAGAAGAAAAATAAAAAGAGCAGAGAGGGAGAATGAGCGAGAAAGAGAGAACGAAGAGGAAAGCAAAGGCATTGGAAAGTAGCTTGCATGATCACGATTCTTCGGTGGAGGTAGGTTATGGTTTATTTCTATGTGATAGATAAACTCTAAATAGCGATCGATATGTATTGGGTGGTATTGTAAAGTCTTCTATATGCTTGATTGTGTGTTTATATGTTGTGATTCTGTAATTGTGGTGGTCAGAATGATGAGACTGTTCAATCTTCAATCTTAAATCCTCTCTATTAAGATAACGCCTTGATATAAAGAAGGCTTGATGAACAAAAATAATGTGATAAATGGATTGGGTGTCACGTTCCAACACGGTAGCATTAGGGGATCGGGTGTCACGTACCGACACGGTAGTATTAGGGGATCGGAGTGTCACCTTCCGACACGGTGGTATTAGGGGATCGGGGTGTCACGTTCTGACACGATAATGATAAAGAGAATGAATCTTGAATTATGTTAATGTACTCAAATTCAAAGAACCTATTTCCCAAATGAGTATGGTGTCGAGGCTTGACTCCTCATAGGTGTGCTTGGTGTTGTTGTCAATGGTTCTTATACTTGTTGGTTTTCACCTGTTGAGTATTATGGTTGATTTTATATTATTATTCGGTATATATTGCTTTCTATTCTGAGTTGGCCGATGATACCTACTCAGTATGTGTTCCTTGTAATGACCCCTACTTGTAATTTTCTTCTTTGTTATTTGTGGAGTGCAGCAAGCGTGCCATCGACTTCGACTCGTCCTCAGATGTAGCCAGTCTTTAGCATATCAGAATTCAGGGTGAGCTATTATTCCTAGATCGTGTTGGATTCTCTCCTTCACGTCTTGATGTCTTGAAGTTCGGACATGGACCATCTTTTTACTATTTTTAGCTTCTTAAATACTCTTAGATTTAGAAATTTGAGGATAGATGTTCTTGGTGTGATGACTTCCAGATTTTGGGAATAATAAGTATTTAATTTTAGAAGTTGATTTAATTGAGTTCGTTAATGAGTTTTGGATTTTCCGCATTATTTTTGCTATTTAGGGTTGATATACTAGTAAATGTTGGGGTTTAGATTTGTTGGTTCGCCCACCTAGGTGGATAAGTGTGTGTCACGACCCAAATCGGGCCGCGACTGGCACCCACACTTATCCTCTTATGTGAGCTAACCAACCAATCTAACCCCAATCGTTTACCAATAATAAAAGAAAATAATGCGGAAGACTTAAACTCATTAATAAAAATCAATTAAATAACTTCTGAAAACTCAACAACTATTATTATTCCAAAAATTTGGAAGTCATCATCACAAGAACATCTATCCTCAAATTACTAAAGCTAAGAGGATCTAGAAGCTAAAATACATAAAAAGCTAGTCCATGCCGGAAGTTCAAGGCATCAAGACATGAAGAGGAAGATCTAGTCCAAGCTAGAAGCATTAGCTCACCCTGAAATCCGAAGTAATGAAGACTGGCTAGAGTTGCGGTTGAGTTGAAGACGACGGTATGTTTGCTGCACTCCACAAATAATCAAAAAGAAAACATACAAGTAGGGGTCAGTACAAAACACAGGTACTGAGTAGATATCATCGGCCAACTCAAAATAGAAAACAGTATATATCAGATAATATCATAAAATCAACTATAATACTAAACATGCGGCATTTACAATTACCATAACCCTTGGTCATAACACCAAGCTCATCAATGAGGACTCACGCCTCCCCATCATACTCATTTGGGATTTAGGTTCATTAAATTGAGTATATTAACATATTTCAAGATTCATTCTCTTTACTAATCCTGGTGTCGGAACGTGACACTCCGATCCTCATCATACTATCCTGGTGTCGGAACATGACACTCCGATCCTCATATACTATCCTGGTACCGGAACGTGGCACCCGATCCTCATATACTATCCTGATACCAGAACGTGGCACCCGATCCTCATATACTATCCCGGTAGCGGAACATGGCACCCGATCCATATTCTATCCTGGTGTCGGAACGTGACACTCCAATCCTCATATACTATCCTGGTACCGGAACGTGGCATCCGATCCATATTCTATCGTGGTACCGGAACGTGGCACCCGATCCCCTAATATCAGTACTTTCGTTCATCCTGCTGCTCCGTCACAGAGTTCAAAGAGTCGATTTCTGTACCCAAATTTCAGAATTCTAAGTGTTTTAGAACGAGACCCCCTCGACGGTCCATCGTGCTCATGATACCAAAACGACTAAACAGGTCGTTACAATAGATACCAATTTACCCATCGTTCATCCTCGAACGATCATAAGAAGAAAAACAAGGGTGAAAAGGAGTACCTGAATCTGTAAACAGGTGTGGGTATCTTTCTTGCATATCTGCCTCCTTCTCCCAAGTGGCTTCTTCGACTGGTCGATTCTTCCATTGAACTTTGATGGATGCAATCTCCCTTGATCTCAACTTGCGAATTTCTCTATCTAGAATGGCAACAGGCTCCTCCTCATAAGTCAAATTCTCATCGAGAAGAACCGAATTACAACGAATGATGTAGTTTCCATCCCCATGGTATCTTTTCAACATAGACACATGAAATACCGGATGCACTCCTGACAGTCCTGGGGGCAAGGCTAATTCATAAGCCACCTCCCCTACTCGCTTAAGTACTTCAAATTGTCCAATATACCTTGGGATTAGCTTACCTCTTTTTCCAAACTGCATCACCCCTTTCATGGGCGAAACCTTCAGCAAGACTTGCTCACCCTCCATGAACTCCAAGTCTCTAACCTTTCGATCTGCATATTCCTTTTGTCTGCTTTGAGCCGCTAAAATCTTTTCTTGAATAGATTTCACCTTCTCTAATGAGTCCCTCAAAAGGTCAGTACCCCAAGGTCTAACCTCAAATGCCTCAAACCAACCAATGGGAGACCTACATCTCCTCCCATACAATGCTTCAAATGGAGCCATATCAATACTTGAGTGATAGCTATTATTGTATGAAAACTCCGCTAAGGGTAAGAAGTTATCCCAATGACCACCAAATTTTATCACACATGCACGAAGCATATCCTCCAACACTTGAATCGTTCGCTCAGACTGACCATCGGTCTGAGGGTGAAATGCAGTACTAAGGTCCAACCTAGTACCTAATTCAGTATGCAATTTTCTCCAAAACTTAGAAGTAAACTGCGTACCTCTATCTGATATGATGGAGAGTGGAACTCCGTGCAATCGAACGATTTCTGTGATATAGATTTTGGCCAACTTCTCTGCATTGTAGGTCACCTTGACTGGAATGAAGTGCGCAGACTTAGTTAATCTGTCCACAATTACCCAAATAGAGTCAAACTTCCCCAATGTCTTTGGAAGACCAACCACGAAGTCCATTGCAATTCTCTCCCACTTCCATTTAGGAATGGGCATTCTCTGAAGTGTTCCTCCGGGCCTCTGGTGTTCATACTTTACTTGCTGACAATTTGGACATTTGGCAACAAAATCAACAATGTCGCGCTTCATTCTACTCCACCAAAAGTGTTGCTTTACACGGTACATCTTGGTTGCACCAGGATGTATAGAATATCCGGAACTATAAGCTTCTGTAAGAATAGTGTGGATCAAATCATCAACACGGGGAACACATACCCTTCCCTTAATTCTCAAAACACCTTCCTCATCTATTATTGCTTCTTTAGCCTCTCCTCGCAACACCATATCTCGAATTCGGCTTAGTTTCTCATCGTCAAACTGTTTCCCCTTGATCTTGTCAAGAAAAGAAGATCTCGCCTCCACACTGGCCAAAAATCCTCCCTTCTCATTTACTTATAACCTCATAAAGTCATTAGCCAGAGTCTGAACCTCTCTAGCCAATGGACGTCTAGAAACTTGCAAGTGAGCTAGACTTTCCATGCTCTCTGCCTTTCTACTTAAGGCGTCTGCCACAACATTAGCCTTTCCTGGGTGATACAAGATGGTAACATCATAATCCTTCAGTAGTTCCATCCATCTCCTCTGTCTCAAGTTCAAATCTTTCTGAGTAAAGACATACTGTAGACTGCGATGATCCGTGTAGACTTCACACTTAACTCCATATAGATAGTGCCTCCATTGCTTTAATGCAAATACTACTGCGGCCAATTCCAAATCGTGGGTCGGATAGTTACGTTTATGCACCTTTAATTGCCTTGAAGCATAAGCAATTACATTCTTCTCTTGCATTAGCACTGCACCAAAGCCAGAATAGGATGCATCACAATAAACAATGAAGTTCTTACCCTCTACTGGCAGGGTAAGGATTGGTGCAGTAGTCAACAAAGTCTTGAGTTTCTGAAAGCTTTCTTCACACTCGTTCGACCATACGAATGGAACATTCTGTTTAGTCAAGTTCGTCAATTGGGAAGCAATGGAAGAGAATCCCTTGACAAATCGACGATAGTAGCTAGCTAAACCGACAAAGCTCCTTATTTCTGACACATTAGTAGGTCTGACTCAATTCTTCACTGTCTCAATCTTAGAAGGATCCACCATCACCCCATCCTTAGAAACCACATGCCCCAAGAAGGACACTACATCTAGCCAAAACTCACACTTGGAGAATTTGGCATAAAGTTATTTCTCCCTCAACATTTCCAATACCATTCTCAAATGCTTCTCATGTTCCTTCTTGCTCTTTGAGTATACCAATATATCATCAATAAATACGATCACAAAGAGATCTAGATATGGCTTAAAAATCCCGTTCATCAAGCTCATGAAAGTAGCAGGGGCATTCGTAAGACCAAAATACATCACTACAAATTCGTAATGCCTATACCTGGTCAGGAAGGCAGTCTTTGGCACATCTGTTGCCCGTATTTTCAATTGATGATAACCGGATCTCAAGTCAATCTTAGAGAAGACACAAGCACCTTGTAACTGATCGAACAAGTTATCAATGCGAGGAATGGGATACTTTTTCTTAATAGTTACCTTGTTCAACTGCCGGTAGTCTATGCACATCCGAAAACTCTCATCCTTCTTCTTCACAAATAACACTGGAGCACCCCAAGGAGATGCACTTGGTCTAATGAAACCTTTACTTAACAACTTTTGAAGTTGTGCCTTTAACTCTCTTAACTCCGCGGGAGCCATTTTATAAGGGTGTATAGAAATGGGGCGACTACCCGGTTCAAGATCAATGCAGAAGTCAATGTCTCTATCCGGTGGCATACCCGGAAGGTCTGTTGGAAACACATCTAAAAACTCACGAACTATCGAGACCGACTCGATTGGAGGTACTTGGGTAGTATCATCCCTGAGATGTGCCAAGAAAGCTAAACAACCCTTACTAACCATTTTCTTAGCACGAAGAATGGAGATGATACGAACCGGATTGGAAGTGTAGTCACCCTCCCACACTAACGGATTTGTCCCAGGCTTGGCTAACGTCATAGTTTTAGCATTACAATCCAAGATCGCGAAATTCAGAGAAAGCCAAGTCATACCCAGAATTACATCAAAATCAACCATTTCTAAGATAACCAAGTCTACATAAGTGTTGCTCCCCACAAAAGTCACCAAACAAGACCTATACACTTTTTTAACTATCACAGACTCACCCACCGAAGTAGAAACACGAATAGGCATGTCAAGCAATTCACAATGTAAATTAAGATCATTAGCAAATGAGCAAGATACATAAGAAAATGTGGATACAGGATCAAACAATACAGAAGCCATGCAATCACAAACCAAAAGATTACCTGTGGTAACAGCATCTGATGTCTCCGCTTCCGACCGCCCAGGGAAAGCGTAACAATGGGCCCTATCACCAGTCTGTCCGTGGCCTCTAACCGGTTACGCGGAAGTAGTTCCCATTTGTCCGTCACCCCGATCGTTTTGATGACCACCATTACCTCAGCCACCACGTCCTCAAGAATAACGGCCTCTACCATGACCACCTCTACCCCTAGCTTTTGGGGGTCTATAACTCTATTTTGGACAATACCTCTTGATGTGTCCAGTTTCCCCACATCCATAACATTCTCTTGATTCAAGCATAGGTCTCTCAGAGAAGTGTTGACCAGTCTGAGGTGGACCCCCAACTACAGTCTGTAGTGAAGACTGAATTGGTCGGGCTGAGTAACCTCCTGAACCCTGTCCTCTAGAGTAAGAACCATTAAAATCACCTCCCTTTCAAAACCTTTTTGATGTCGATGCCATGGTGAAGTCATCTGGCTTCACTCCTTCCACCTCTATCACGAAGTCTACCACTTCTTGAAAGGATTTTGCCGTAGCCGCTACCTGTAAGGCTGAAATCAGCAATTCTGACCTCAACCCCTTCATAAAACGACGAATCCGCTCTTGTGGACTGAAACAAAGTTGGGTGGCATACCTGGAGAGTGCACGAAACTTAGCCTCATAGGCAGAAACCGGCATCCTACCTTGCTCTAGGCTCAAGAACTCATCTCTTTTCCTATCCCTCAAAGTCCGGGGGATATACTTCTCCATAAACAAGCTAGAGAATGATGCCCAAGTCATAGGTGGTGCCTCTGTTGGTTGACACTCAACATGTGACCGCCACCACATTTTGGCGTTCCCTTGAAACTGATAAGTCACAAACTCAACACCAAACCGTTCTACTATACCCATCTTGTGTAGTAGCTCACGGCAGTCAACCAGAAAATCATAAGCATCCTCAGATTCAGCACCCTTGAAGACTGGAGGTTTCAATTTCAAGAACTTACTGAAAAGTTCATGCTGATCATTTGTCATTATAGGCCCTGTAGTCAGACGAGGAAACGTGCCTATTTCCAATGGAACATCCATGCGGGGAGCCGCAGCAGTTGCCTGTTGTACTTCCGGAACCTGAGGTGCTGGTGCAGAAAACACTGGAGGTGTTTGACCTTGATCAGATAACCCACAAAGATAAACAAGGACCTGATTTATCATCTCTAGGGTAGGTTGGGGTGGTAGTTCCTCATTCTGCACTTGCTTAGTTTCCCCTTCCTCACCCTCTCTTACTACTTCTTCAGTCAGTGGAGGAGTCACCGCCCTAGTACTAGATGGGACGGGCACTTGTCCACTTCCCCTAGAGGACGTCCTCCCACGACCTCTACCACGGCCTCTTACCGCTACTCTTCCTCGAGCTACAGCCCCAGTGGCTGGCTCAGACGCTTCTTGTCTTGCCGATGTTGGTGTTGGCGCAGTCGTTGTTCTAGTTCTAACCATCTGCGAAATAGAGTGAAGATGGTCAGATACCAATTTGTATCACCTAGATACCAATTGGATCCAAGTAATAGCACGAAAGAAAGAAAGAATGGAATTTTCCTAAAGTCTTATAGCCTCTCAAAGAAAAGTAAAGGCGTCCCCCTACCGTTCCTTAAGACTCTACTAGACTCGTTCTTGTGTGATGAGACCAACGAACCTAATACTCTGATACCAAGTTTGTCACGACCCAAATCGGGCCGCGACTGGCACCCACACTTATCCTCTTATGTGAGCGAACCAACCAATCTAACCTCAATCGTTTACCAATAATAACAGAAAATAATGCGGAAGACTTAAACTCATTAATAAAAATCAATTAAATAACTTCTGAAAACTCAACAACTATTATTATTCCCAAAATCTGGAAGTCATCATCACAAGAACATATATCCTCAAATTACTAAAGCTAAGAGGATCTAGAAGCTAAAATACATAAAAAGCTAGTCCATGCCGGAAGTTCAAGGCATCAAGACATGAAGAGGAAGATCTGGTCCAAGCTAGAAGCATTAGCTCACCCTGAAATCCAGAGTAATGAAGATCCGGTCCAAGCTGGCACCCACACGTTCCGACACGGTAGAATTAGGGGATCGGGTATCACGTACCGACACGGTAGTATTAGGGGATCGGAGTGTCACCTTCCGACATGGTGGTATTTGGGGATCAGGGTGTCACGTTCTGACACGATAATGATAAAGAGAATGAATTTTGAATTATGTTAATGTACTCAAATTCAAAGAACCTATTTCTCAAATGAGTATGGTGTCGAGCCTTGACTCCTCATAGGTGTGCTTGGTGGTGTTGTCAATGGTTCTTATACTTGTTGGTTTTCACCTGTTGAGTATTATGGTTGATTTTATATTATTATTCGGTATATATTGCTTTCTATTCTGAGTTGGCCGATGATACCTACTCAGTATGTGTTCCTTGTACTGACCCCTACTTGTAATTTTCTTCTTTGTTATTTGTGGAGTGCAGCAAGCGTGCCATCGACTTCGACTCGTCCTCAGATGTAGCCAGTCTTTAGCATATCAGAATTCAGGGTGAGCTATTATTCCTAGATCGTGCTGGATTCTCTCCTTCACGTCTTGATGTCTTGAAGTTCGGACGTGGACCATCTTTTTACTATTTTTAGCTTCTTAAATACTCTTAGATTTAGAAATTTGAGGATAGATGTTCTTGGTGTGATGACTTCCAGATTTTGGGAATAATAAGTATTTAATTTTAGAAGTTGATTTAATTGAGTTCGTTAATGAGTTTTGGATTTTCCGCATTATTTTTGCTATTTAGGGTTGATATACTAGTAAATGTTGGTGGTTTAGATTTGTTGGTTCGCCCACCTAGGAGGATAAGTGTGTGTCACGACCCAAATCGGGCCGCGACTGGCACCCACACTTATCCTCTTATGTGAGCGAACCAACCAATCTAACCCCAATCGTTTACCAATAATAATAGAAAATAATGCGGAAGACTTAAACTCATTAATAAAAATCAATTAAATAACTTCTGAAAACTCAACAACTATTATTATTCCCAAAATCTGGAAGTTATCATCACAAGAACATCTATCCTCAAATTACTAAAGCTAAGAGGATCTAGAAGCTAAAATACATAAAAAGCTAGTCCATGCCGGAAGTTCAAGGCATCAAGACATGAAGAGGAAGATACAGTCCAAGCTAGAAACATTAGCTCACCCTGAAATCCGGAGTAATGAAGACTGGCTAGAGTTGCGGTTGAGTTGAAGACGACGGTATGTTTGCTGCACTCCACAAATAATCAAAAAGAAAACATACAAGTAGGGGTCAGTACAAAACACAGGTACTGAGTAGATATCATCGGCCAACTCAAAATAGAAAACAGTATATATCAGATAATATCATAAAATCAACTACAATACTCAACATGCGGCATTTACAATTACCATAACCCTTGGTCATAACACCAAGCTCATCAATGAGGACTCACGCCTCCCCATCATACTCATTTGGGATTTAGGTTCATTAAATTGAGTATATTAACATATTTCAAGATTCATTCTCTTTACTAATCTTGGTGTCGGAACGTGACACTCCGATTCTCATCATACTATCCTGGTGTCGGAATGTGACACTCCGATCCTCATATACTATCCTGGTACCAGAACGTGGCACCCGATCCTCATATACTATCCTGATACCGGAACGTGGCACCCGATCCTCATATACTATCCTGGTAGCGGAACATGGCACCCGATCCATATTATATCCTGGTGTCGGAACGTGACACTCTGATCCTCATATACTATCCTGATACCGGAACGTGGCACCCGATTCATATTCTATCCTGGTGTCGGAACGTGACACTCCGATCCTCATATACTATCCTCGTACCGGAACGTGGCACCCGATCCCCTAATCTCAGTACTTTCGTTCATCAAGCCTTCTTTTATACCAAGGCATCATCATTAACAAAGTAGATTAGGGTTTCTTTTTCAAGATTTAGGATTCAATAGCTTCATCATGCTTATTTTATCACAATTATATAATCACAACATGCAAACACACAATTAAGCATATAGAAGGGTTTACAACACTACCCAATACATATCATTCGCTATTAAGAGTTTACTACGAATAGTGTAAAAACCATAACCTACCTCCACCGAAGATTAGTGATCAAGCAAGCAAGTTCCCAAAGCTGCGTTCTTCTCTTTCTCTCGCTCGATCGTTTCTCCCTCTCTCTCTCTGCTCTTTTCTTATTCAAACCCTCTTTCTATTACCCTAATTAACATATAATTAAGTATAAAAGATGACCAAATAACCCACTAATTAATTTAAGGTTATCCCCTTTAACCCTCAAGAAATTGGATTATTAATATTAAACCACTAACTTTATAATTATAAGCCGGAATAGTCCAAAACGCCCTTTAAAATAATTACATAAATCCGACCCAGCCTGGGATTACGCAGCCTGTGACGGGCCGTCGTGCCTGCGACGGTCCGTCCTGCTGCTCCGTCACAGAGTTCAGAGACTCCATTCCATTAAAGGGTCTGTGACGGCCCGTCACACTTGTGACGGTCCGTCCTGCTATTCCGTCACGAAGTTCAGAGAGTCGATTTCTGTACCCAAATTTCAGAATTCTAAGTGTTTTGGAACGAGACCCCCTCGACGGTCCGTCATGGGATCCGTCGTCTCAGCCAGTTTTTCCAGCAATAAGCTGCCCAAAACGACTAAACGGGTCGTTACAGTGTGGGTGCCACTCGCGGCTCGTTTTGGGTCGTGACAAAAGTAGAGAGTAAAACTAATAGTGTAAAAAAGAAGAAGGTGAAGTTATGGTAAAAATGACATTGAAAGTAAGAAGTTTCAGTTGATGGACATGAAAATCAATTTTTGAAAAGAACGAAGAAAGAAAGGGAAAAAGAAAAAGAAAAAAAGTTAAAAAAATAAGAAAATATATTTTTAACAAAATACTTGTAAAAATAAAATTATAGTAATTATTTTAGGGTGTTCACTCTCTTTGAGAGAGTGCACACCACTCTCGTGTTAGATTGACGAAAAATAATGTAATTATATATATTCAAAATTATTTAGTGAAAATAGGACGATTGCAAAATTAAGGTATCTTTTTAAAAATTGGGACAACTTCAATAGTGACTTTTTATTTTTTTCTCTTGAAGTAACAATACAATGGTAACACTCATCCAAACAAGGTGTGAGCAATCGATGCACATAAATAAAAGTATATTTACAATTAGTGTCACTAAATATGCACTTAAGTTATTTAATATTAGTATATTACTAACAAAAAAGTGTCTTTCACTCTTAACTTTTAAACAAAATCCTACAACTTTAAGTAAGACAAAAGAAAATGGGAGTGGTAGCTTTTAATTTTGGTGTTATTCAAAGAAAACCACTCTATTGATTAAAATATTTGTTTATTAGGCTTAAGCAAACTTCTTGTTCTTATGTTAAACTTATGGTTGATCACTCATTTGTTTGGTGGAAATGGGGGGCATAACTTGGATCTTACTTAGATTCTTAATCATATTATTATTTATTATTATTGGTTTTGACTTGTTCCACCCTTCTTCACTTGAACAACACACTATAGGAGATTAGAAGCTATTACTATACTATTTAATATGATGATATAAAAATTATTACATCCTCTATTCTATATTAACTTAGGCATTTGGTTTATTTTTTTTAAATTAATTTAAGTTTTCAATCTTCAAGATTAATTTAAAATATCTTTCAATATAATACTCTAAGTTAGTATTGAAATTAATTATTATAATTGATGTTTAGTTATTTTTATAATAATTAATAAAAATAAAAAAAATTATGTTTAATTTATATTCTAACCTACTTTTTTAAAAAAAGTATGAAACACCATAAAACTTAAGTTAATACGGATGGAAGTAAATAATGCATACGCCATGTAGGGATGTTCGTTATATGATATATACTAATTAAAATTATTTTCATTTTCAATGGACCAAAACTATGACTTTATTTTTAAAAAAAATTACCTTTATTATCTATTGTTATCGTATACTCAAATTTTTAAAAATACACATGAAATGTTAAATTAAATATTATAATAGAAAAAAATTATTAAAAAATTATTTTTAAAGATTAGAACAATTAATTTAAAAATGAAGAGTAATATTATAGCTGGAGGTGTAAAAGATGAATTCAAATATAGTTAATTTGTTCAATTCATTCAAAATTTTAAGGGTTATGTTCTAGATAATTTGAGTTGGATTCAATTTCAACTCATTTAAGTCTATTTTAAGAGAATTTTTAAATTGATCAGCTCAATTCAAACTTCAAGTTCAACATGTTTTAAGACTTCATATGCATTGGTGTATTGTACGTTCCCCTATATTAAAGATATTAAATACAGTCTATTTATATCTTTTAAGATTTATTTATTTATTTGTAACTTTTTTTTAAAAAAAAATTGAATTAAAATTCATATTACAGATATAAAAGTTAAAATATCAATATCTTAAAATTATTAAAATTAAACAGATCAAATTAAACGATTCAAGACCCAATTTATTTAAATTTAAAATAAACTTGAACGAATTATAACTCAACTCAATTTTAATATGTTAAATTTTACTCCAACCCGTCCAGTTGACCTCGTGAACAATAGCCATGGATAGTGCACGAAGCATTAGCAGCAAAGAGTCAATAAACATGTCTGCAACTTTTATTAGGTAGTGGTCGGTTTGCAAATAGCCAAATACTCATTAAATGTAAACACGTCATCAAAAGGGAATTGTGGAAGTTAATAATAAAAAGAACTAGGAGTGGCATTTTACTCCAAATTACATATAAAATAAGTTCAGGAGTAATAGGACATTAATATAGTATAAGTGTGTCTCTGGGATTTCGGGCATAGGTTGAGAGGGTATTTGAGTATTTTCCTATATATATATATATATTTTGGTTTAAATAATAACCGCCCAAGCAATTAGGAAGATAAAAACATTATGTTAACACCCTTAGGAATGTGCATACTATTTGATGTCTATCATTCATTTTACTTTAAATAATACTTAGTTACTAAAAATTACAAACACTTCAATCATGAAATGAAATGATGAAATGTAAATTTAAAAAAAAAAGACATTATTACTGTAAGTACAGATAAGATAATAAAAAATTTTCTTAATTAATATTTTTGAAAAGACGTGTACAAAGAAATACAACAGATAATATAATTTGGGTTGGACTTTACATGTTTTAAATTTGCATGCGCAAAGTTCTTTAACGTTAATTACTGAAATTAATATTTGGTTGGCTATTACAAAGTTAATATGTGATAAAGGCTTTTAAATGGGGACCAATTAAAATTATTTAGTTCTTTTCTTGTATGATTTGAGTTATTAAAATGGAGGTATTACACTATAAGCCCTAGCACTATTTCCAATCCATTTTTGTTTTAGCTAGCGTTTGGCCATAGATTTCCAAATATTATTGGCAAATATTATTTGAGTGAAAATTTAGGTGAAATTTCACCATGTGTTTGGCCATAAAATTTGGGAAATATATTTCACCTTTTTAGAAAAATATAATTTATACACACAAGTTTTAAAAACTATCAAAACTAACTAAAAGTTTGTATTACAAGTCAATTGAATGTTAGTTACAACAATAACAAATAATGTCCATGACACTGAAGCAATGTAGTAATTTGGAGTGAGTGCAACAAGAATTATTCCATACATCGTGAAGTAGATAAAGTACATGACATTGTTACCTAAAGCCAATTTTTAATAATTTTCATCAACAATCATATCATTATTTAATATTCACTAAATATTTCATCATTATTTTGGTGTTCACGTAAAAAATGATGTAATACAACGCAAGCAAATACTAGAGAGGGTGTTTTTGTAAAAGATAAAAGATTGGGGTAAAATTTTAATTTTTAAAATATTCCAAATAATGGTATTTGGCCCAAATACTAGAAAAAACTAGTATTTGGAAATTTGGGATATTTGCCAAAAATATTTGCCAAATAATGACAAATTGTATGGACAAACATTATTTGCCAAATTTTTCCCAAATATTATTTGAAAAATTTATGACCAAACGGGCCCTTAGTCTATACTTTTTACTCTTTAAATATAGAGAGATGAAGACACTTTCTATTTTACTTTTTAAATATTTTATTACTCTTTTTATTATTTTTTTAATTAAATATATTATTTTATACATAATGTCATTAATTTAAATATTTAATCTTCATAATTCTTTTTAAATGAAGTTTCAGTCAAGTATAATTATGTCAACTAATATTCAATAGTCTTTTAGATTCATATCATGTGTACTATATAATAATTTATGGTTGAGATCCATTTAAATTTTATACTCATCTTAATAATAAAAACACCAAAGCTATCAATTATTTTATTTTTTAAAACTATCAAATAAAACAATTAAGTGTACCCTATCTAATATTTTCAAAAAAAAATAAGACTGACGGAAATATGTGGACTTCCCGACTTTTTTATCTGCCAAACCTCATACTTGTATTGAATTTCTTAAATAACACTAATTTTAAAAAATCTTACACTTTTGAAGAATCTGAATAAGTATTTATAATTATTTGAGAACCTCCAAATAAGTTCTTTTAAAAATATATATATTTGTACAATCATATTCTTTAGTTGAATTATTATTTAGAACTCAATGATATTTTTAAGTTTGATATATTTTTGGAGATTACTTCATAATTTGGGGAAAGCATGTGTGAAATTACATCTGAAGAAGTTTTCGAGGTAAAAAAATCCGTAAGTTCAAATATTTCTGTCAATCTTAATTATTTTTTTAAAAATATTAGTTTAGGTACACATAATTGCTTTATTTGATAATTTCAAAAAATAAAAAGATTGACAACTTTGTTGTTTTTATTATTATAATGAGTATATAATTTAAATAGATCTCAACCACAAATTATATCTAGTACACATGACATGAATCTATAAGGCCATTGAACATTACTTGACCTAATTATATTTGACCAGATCTTTATCCTTTTTGGATTGAATGTAATATAATATGTTAAAAAAATATATTATTTAATATATTGTACTTTCACTCCGAACTAATAGTATTTTAATTTTTTCTAATTTTCATTAATGATATAATTTGATTTTATTATTAATTTTTACTATAAAGAATAACCACAATTAAAATGACAAGATGAAAATTTTAATTTAAAAATAAAATAAATAATATGATAATTTAAAATAATATAATTATATAACACATAACATTATAATTTAAATACAAGATGAAATACAATACATAACATAATAATTAATTCGAAATGAAGCAAGAATCATGCCGAAAAGATGTTGAATGTGCATTCAGAGTTTTACACTATTTTGCAATTATTATAGGGCGTCACATTTTTAGGAAATGAAGTGCTACATGAATAATAAATACATGTATTGTATTGCACAACATGATAATTAAGGGTGAACATGATCTAATGCACCAATTCATGATGTCGTAGAGGATCCAGCTCCAACGACGGAAATGGTGGTAGATGAAAATCTCCGATTTGAGCAATTTTTAGCTATACATAAAAAATATTAAGGACGATAATGCTCATTTAGAACTCCGTATGCATTAATAGAGCATTTATAGAAGCAATGTAATAATTTCAAAAATCGAGTGCTTATGTAATTATATTTCAATCTTATTAGAATTTGTCCATTAATTTGTTATTATAGTATATTTTCTTGAAATTTATGTTACTCAAAATTTTAGAATAAAATATTATTTTATATTAAATAAAAATTTTGAAAAAATAAAATATTATGTCACTTGAAATTATATGACGTAATTATTGGGAAAAAATAAGAGATTTATATCATAAAATAAGAAAATAAGAATGAAATAGAAATAATAATATAATATTGAGGAGAGAAAAAAAATTCTTTTTTAGAGAGTAAAATAGAGAATTGAGTTAGAGTTGATTGTCCGAAAAAATAGAGAGCTTTATATTTGAAGAGTAAAATAGAAGATAGAGTTGGAGATGCATAAGGGATGTCAAAATTTGATTTTCTCTATGAATGTTTTATTTGGTTTAGTTTATCTATTGTGTTTCAGATATCCTACATAATTTGCAAGCTATTAGAAGCGAATTTATTCAGCGTATTTTGAAAGCAATAGTGATAAGTTTTTTTTGGGAGTTCCACAGATGAAGTTCAACTTTATATATATATATATATATATATATATATATATATATATATATATATATATATATATATATATATATACACACACACACACAAACACACTTTCAAATGATTATGTATCGTATCATTTATTAATATCAAGAGTTTTTTATCATATATTAAAAGATATACACCCTGACATGTAATTTTTTCCCCAAATACACTAAAATAAGAATAGAGGTGAGTGAAATAGGGATATGGAGGCAAGAGAGATATATAATCATGTATCATATATACATGTGAATCATACTAGATACACACCAGATTCATGTATTTGTGTATATATTGTGTGATCTACATGTATTTTGTATACTAGATAAATTAGAGGGACGCGAGCAAGATTTGTTACGTATCCAATATATATGCGAATCCACTTTGATATAGTGTTCAGAACAAACTATACCTAATTTTAATTTAATTTATTCTGAGATACATGTATCTAAACGTATTTAAACACATGAAAATTTAATAATTAAGAATCACAATATATTATAAAATAGAGTATATTTATATAATTATACTGATTCTTTTTTTAAAAAAAATTATTATTTTTATATGTATAAAATGAAATAATATATATTTTTAATGGCCAGATACATATTGTCGAAATCCCAAATAAATAACAACGAAAAAGGCCAATCTTTATTGTCTGACTTTAGTTTTGGAATTTAAGAGATCCTTTATTCCTACTCTGGCTCTTTTTGTCAATATTCATTTAGCCTAGAACAAGTTTCATCAATAATTAGAAGTATTAAAGCGTAACGGAGATAGAATTTTTGTTGAGTTTATCATTTGAAAAAGGGAAAAGAATTAAAAATGTTCTTAACGTATTTCAAATGTTTCAAAAATGTCTTTCTTCCACCTTTTTGTTTAAAAATGCCCTTAACATTTTTTTTAAGGTTTAAAATTGCCCTTTTTTAATAGCTGGCTGACATGACAAATGCTGAGTCATTAAATAAGACAAATAGCTTTATCTTATTGGCCTATTATCTTTTTTAAATCCTGTCCAACGACCCGACCCATCTATGCTTTAAAAGTTCAAAACCCACCCACAAACCCGTTTACACAAACCATTTGGTTGCTTGTTCCTTCTTGTCTTGCCCCTTTTGACAGTAGGGTGCAGATGGTTTGTCATCATGTTTATTGAGTAATTTGGTATTGATTATGTAGGCAATCGATAAGGTAAAAGAACTGGAAAAAGTTTGGAAGAGAAGAAAAGTCTGCTGCTATAACTCTCTCATTAAAGGTTGTAGATGTCGTTCTTGCAATCGAAATTATAAAGGTATACAATCTTGCAACTGAAATTTTTGTTTGTCTTTTATGATGTTGTGGTTGCTTAATGTTGGACTTTTTTTGTGTCGACCTTTAGGTTTGTAGTGCAACCATATACAAAAACATCAACTTGATGTAATTCTTCCATCTTTTTCTTCTTGCAACTAACTAGAGAATGGAGGACATATGAATTGAGGGAGAAGAAAGAAGAGAACTAAAGCTAATAGAAACAAAAGACCGAAAAAGGATCCGGGATAAATTTTTGGAAATGGGTTTTTAGACTAAGTGGGTCATATATTTTGAAATGGGTAAAGAAATTCATGTCATATTTGCCATGTCATTGGGCTATTAAAAAGGACAATTTTAAACCTTAAAAAGACGTTGAGGGCATTTTTAAATCAAAAGATGGAAGGAGGGCATTTTAGAACCATTTAGAATATGTTAAGGCATTTTTAACCCCTTTTCCTTTGAAAAAGTAAAAAGACAAATTAATTAAATGAATTTTGACATTTATTATATATAATAAAAAATAATTTTAAGCAAGTATAATTAAAATATTTTCTACTAAAAGGGATTTGGACGAACCCCAAACATTTTTAATAAAGAGTTTAAAATTTGAAAAAAGATAAACACACAAACTAATCAAATAATTAAATAAAATTTGACATATACTATATATACGCAAAAATCATTCCAAACATATATAAATAATAATAATATATTTCATCAAAAGGAGGCTCAAATCAACCCTATCAGTAGCCAAACTATAGAAGTGACCCGATTTATCTTTAGGTTAGATAGATATAGCCTTTTTAATATAATATTATTTGTACAGTATCCTCTAATTAAATTTAGGAAAATGGATCAAAAATATCTTCCAATTTTGATTTATTGTTTAAATTTATCCTCGTCATCAAAATGAAATTAATTTTACCCCTTCCCTTACTAATTTCATCAAATTTACCCCATTAGACTGATTGACCCAAATTATTTTTTTAAAAAAATCCAATTTCTTATTTTAATCAAATAACTCGACCCCATTTAAATTAATCCGACTTATTCTTCCAAATCTCCTATTCCCATTTACCCATTCTTTTAAATAACGGATCAAACAAAGGTAAAATGCATAACTTATCTTCTTTGAAGCACCTAACTCTCATTGATATTCTTCCTTCTATTTTGAGTTGACATAAAATTTAGTAAAATAATAAAGATTTTTGAATTTTATAATTTTAATTAAAAAATATGTAGAGTCAATTATATGATATTAAATATATCATATAAAAAATTAAATCTAAACAGAATATTAAAGAAAAAATTATATTTTTAAAAATAAAGCTAAAAAGAAAAATAAGACAACACTGAATTCACCTACTGTATGCAGCCATTAACAGGGCTAAAACAAATTTGCTCCCGAAAATAACTTATTATATCCCTTAAAAGCAACTAACTAGAGCAGAATAAAGTGGCAGACCTACTTAATAGTAATTTAATAAAGTAAATAATTTTTTTTTATAGTTCCTTCGATATTTATAAGCAACTTATTTAAGCTAAAATATTGTAAAAATTACATTCATTAGAAACATCTCAACATGCAATAATATTTAAAATAGAGGCCCTATATACTGAACTATAATCCACCTCAAATATTCTCTCTAACTTTGTTTTATATGTTTCATATTTTTATCATATAATATCCATCGATCAGTTAACCAAAACAAAATTATGAAAACAATAGTTACTGCCTTGGAATAAGAGATAGACCCACTTCCCAATCTTGTTTTTGGTTTTAGGTGCAATTTTTTGGAGATACAAACAAGATGGAATATTTAAAAAGTTTAATAATTAACGGAGCCACTCAAATTAGCAAAAAGTATTATGATACCCCTTCTTTAATTTTCACTAAAATAAAAATAAAAATAATTTTTAGCGATAATAAAAATAAATTTAGTGGTAATAGATATATATATAATTAATTAAAAAGTGTTATTTTTTTATTGATATTAATTAATAGACATTGTATTCAATATTATTATAATAGACTTTAAAAACATATATACATAAAGTGCTAATTATCTCTAAATATACATATTTAACAATATTGATATTAATTAATTACCGATTATGAATCATTTTTTTACGTAGTGTTTATTAAGACAATCTTTCATTTTCTTTGAGGGATTAGTTTGATTGACTTTTGTTTTTATCAAACTATAGGTGAAAAGCGATGCTAAACCTCTTCAATAATTAATTTGATTTAGGGTCCCTTATATACTGTATAACCTAGAAATTGATACTAAATTAAAGCCAATTGATGCCTACTTTTAATTTTGTACTCTAAATAAATATTAATGGTCCAAATCAGTAGCTTGATTGATGGAACTAGAGCCAAAATTAAACCCTCACGTCAAGTGTATTGTAGATTAATTAGTACACTTAATTAGAGCAATTCTTTTATTATAAAAGCCGCCACTCATCGAAATCATAAAACTCAAAAATCCATATTCCTCCCTATACTTCCCACAAAGGGACATAACGTGTCACAGATAGAGTTTCTTCACCCTTAATTAGAAGACTCGATTGCTATCATTTAAAATTTGATTAGAGAATATTTAGTTATTTTAAAAAGTCTAATACAATATCAAATCGAATATGGGTATCCTTGTAACGTAGAGTTGGTTTTCTTAAGTAAAGTACATATTGTTGCATAGATTTCTATAGGATTAAGATATGATTCCATTTCCTTTTTCATGCAAAATCCTAGTCATATCTTGTGGTGAATTTCATAGAAAAAGTGTACAAAAACTTTACATTTTGTAATGTAATGAAGATAGATGGTACTTTTGGTATATAGCTACTGCAATGCAACTGAAATCTTTTTTGGAATTGTTAACCAAATGTATGTGTTCCAATTGGTGGCTCAATTTTAGAATTAAGAAGCAACAAAATAATAAAGGAAAAATTACCTAGTAAGTAAAATATCAACAATCTATAAAATATAAGTGTAATCGATAAAAACACTCAACTTAGATACTTGTATCAATAAAATCACACATATAAACTTATCACTAAAAAATTTAACATAACAAAATAAATTATTTTTGTGTCATGTTTATGATTAAAATAATAAATAAATAGCTCAATTTCATTATAAAATAAAACAATAAAGATGAATGACAATATTATGGTTAAAAATTTTCCACATCCTTTTTTTAAAAAATTTATGGAAATAAATTAAAGTATATAGCATAGCAGGAGCGTTTGGCATGAAAGAATTAATAGCTAATTTTGGTACATCACAATTTATAGCTTCTGCAATTTTGATTGTATCCGTTACACCTCACTAATATTGTCTCAAGCAACTGCACCACATTTTTACTCCTCATCACCTACCCGCTCTCATTACAATTTTCCACCATTATTGCAAACTTTAAGTTCCAAATGTAATGGTGCAATTTGATTTGATTTGACGTAAAATTTAAGAAAATGTTTTCTTATTTAAATTCGTTGTCTACTACAAATGTTAATCATCTATATGCGTATAATTTAATTAGAGGATTGTTTGCTATGAAGGATAAAATTTAGACTATAAAATGTAAAATTATTTTATTCTACAGTTAGTTAAGGATATTAATTAGTCCAGAGATTATTTATTCAACCATTTATATTATAACGACAGAATAAGTTAATATCTCATATGTATGGTGGGACAACTTATTCTATGAGATAATCAGTGTAGGAGCCAACTTGGAGCTATGGATTCATATAGACCTCATTTGGTGCAAAATTACAATATATATATATATATATATATATATATATATATATAACCTTATTTCAATTAATTTATATTTTACTTCTTTATATTTTGAACAATTTTAGTAAAATTCTGTCTCTACCCGAAGGAATTTTTTTTTCTCATCCTTATACCAAATAATTCTTAAAAGCAATAGATTTTTTTAAGATTATTTTCTTTTTAATAATATTTTTTTTTAAAAAAAAGTAACCTATAAAAAAAGTATGTCATAGTAGCCAAGTGTACATAAAATAGGAAAAAGGGTCTCGATGTTAACCAGAAAATTCAAAATGTCTTCGACACAATTAGGTTTAACTCGTGAAACATGTTGTTCACCAGCCATACTCCTAAATCTAATTTGATTTACAAAACATCTACTAGGCATTTGGCTATGCAAAAAATATATTTCAAATTTTAAAGTTGTGTGTTTTGACAATTTCCTTTGTAGCTAACGTATCCGAAATATACTATCAATCATCTTCCAAAACAGTAACTTTTTATCAAAATAAATAGTCACATAATGCCATAGATTAGATTAGAATATATATACTAGCGTGTAATACATTTTATTTGTCTAATAATCCCAGAGTCCCTACTAATATTATCATTTTATATTGTCTCTAGTAATTTTTTTTTCTATATTAATCTTACAATTCACATTAATAAAAAAAATCAACTAATAGGAGAATATAATGAAGTATTGGTGTGGTACTTTTGCTCAATGTTCAAGTGAAACTCAATTAAAGAGGAATTTTAAAAGAATTAAAGAAGCTTCTCAGTAGCTCCCGCGTGACACCCATCAATAAGTTTTAAGTGGTACACACAGACACCTATTTCCATTACTTTTAAAGTCATTTAATAACAAATTTGGCTTTCTTTTTACTCCCTATTTTAGTACACTGGATTTCAGGCAATTAAACAGCCGAATAAAACTCCAAACTCATTTTGATTTTAAAGATGTAAACATTTATATGGATTAATTAATTGGGTACCACAAGTAGTAGTACTAGACAGTTAAAAGTCGTAAAACTGACAAATAAGTATTACTAGTACAAAATGAACAAAAAGAAAGGAGAATTTAACTTAACGTCCGTTTCTTAGAGGACTAACGGCAACATCCTTGCATGGACTTGGCGGCACACTACTTCTTCCGGTAGCAACAAGGCGTTGCACCAAACCCCCGATTCTCTGTCCGTTAGTCTCCGTTAGTAACCGCTTACCGCCAAATGGCAATGACTCCACTCCTCTTTCTTCTAACGCCTCCTCAACTCCTGGTCCCACTCCTCCACTTGCATACCCGGTCGCCTGTACATCATAACAAGTCCCGTTATCAACGCTGACACACGTCAACCTTTTCAATCTCATTTCATTTGTCTCCCATATTTTCTCAAATATTACTGAATTTGAGAGGTAACACATGTGATTTAATAAACAATTTCAATTTATTTCTTAAAATTTAAACGAAAAGATAAATTAAGTATTTTGAAATAATGAAAAAAACATGTAGTAATATTTTGAAGTGAATTTGGACCGATAATTTCGAGATTTACATATTTTCCATTTTTATGTGGATTAATTTAGATACAAAGAGAAATTGGAATACCTGAACTCTAACGTAGTCATTGGGGTTCCAGCAGAAGGCGTTTCCGAGCATTTGGTCAACGGTTTCAGAAACGCCGTCGAAGACGATTCCGACGACGGATAATGGAGAGCAGTAGCCATCATTTCTCATTTTTAAGTTTGCCGTTGAGTTTAACGGACCGTTACCTAGAGAGAGAACCAATAGGTCATCGACGCCGGTGACGGAAGGAAAATCTCGTTTGTTGTGCAAAACGTGAGTGACGGCTGCAGCAGCGGGATTGTTCATGACGAGACCGCCGTCAACGGCGAGGCAAGAGGTTTTTCCGTCCACTGACTTGAGATTAAACGGCTTGAACATGGACGGATTTGCTGACGTGGCACGGCATACTTTCCATAGATCAAAGTCGTAACTGAAGGACTCGATAGCATCAGCTCTGGAGAAGACGAAAGGCGCAGCACTGTTGAGGTCAAAGCACGGTACAAGTAAAGGCTTACACGTGTCCCTCAAAGTTAACGCTTTGCCGTCTTCTCTTCTAAACACTTCCTTCAACACCTTCTCCATGCTGTTCCCTGAAAACCTCTTCTTCCGACGGAGAACACCGACTTTCTTAGCCTTAAACAGCCTCGACTGATTTTCCTTCACAAACTTCACGGCATCCTTCGCTGTGAACAACGGACGGCCGTCACCTCCATCAACCACAAGCATTGCAGCGTAGATAGCACCTATACCAGTACCCACAACAATGTCGAAGAAATCAGAAATTCTAACGTGAGGATCACCCGTTTTAGCACAGATCTGGTTTTCTAGATGGATCAATGCAGCCCCGGAAACAATGCCTGTAGTTCCACCACCATCAATACTGAGAACCCGAGTTTTCTTCCCTTCGTAGTGATACAACCATTTCTGCTCGAGCTTTGAGAAGATTTCGAGCGATATCTTACTGAAGTCCATCACTGAACAAACAGCCAAAGAAGCAAATCAGATCGATGCTGGAAGTGATGGATAAACGTGAAAGAGGAAAAAAGCTCACGATTTTCTGCGGAGAAGCATTAATTGCGATGGAGAAATTGCTGTGAGTATTCCTTTTTTTTTTATAATTTAGTTAATTTGTTGTGACTGACAGAAATATAATCTGTGCAGTATGCTCTCCCCACTGTCTGCCAAATACAGAGAGAGAGTGATGGAGAGTTAAAACAATCAATGGTAAAGGACACACCTAAAAGATAGTTGGTTATACGTTATATATAACCAAGTTCAGCACTTCCAAGTTTTTTCTACTGCTTCCACGTTTGCTTTTGACTCATAGTGCTAGCTTCTTTTTTTTAATACGAAAAACCGCAATGGTTTATTTATGTTATTTTTTTTAAATAATAATTTTATAAAATTATTGTTTGATATATGATTAAATATAATTTAGTATATTATTAATTTTTTAAAATTTACTTGGTGAGTGTTAAAGAATGACAAAAGTCTCACATCGGTGATTAATGAGATAGATGAATTCTTTATAAGGCTTGGGCAGAGCTAGCTTTTGGGGTGTGAGTTAGGTGTAAGACCTAATTTCACATAGTATCAGAGCAGGGTCCGTCTCACCCGATGTTAGGGTCCGCACCAGATGTTAAGCACTGGGCGTGAAGTGGGGTGTTAAAAAATGACAAAAGTCCCACATCAGTGATTAATAAGATGAGTGAACTCTTTAATAATACTTGGACAATTCTCCCCTTTGAGCTAACTTTTGGGGTGTGAGTTAGGCCTAAGACCTAATTTCACAGTGAGTTATTCTAACAATATAAAAGAATTATTTTACCTATTTCATTAATTAATGTATGTTTATTTATTTATTATTAAGGGGAGAGTTGAATATATTGGGTTTGTCCTTTGTATTTTTGTTGATTAAACAAAGAATAAAGGTCACGTGTTTCCGCGGAGGATGCACGTCCAAGAGACGTGCTTTCATCGGATTCCGGGGTAGTGACAGTCTTTTTATTTGTTTACTGTTTTATATTTTGTTTCTATATTGTTTATTTGTTTGACCTTTTTTATGCTTTTTTTTCCTTCTCCCTAGCTACAACTAGTACAATTAAATACGTACTCAGTAAGTTTTGCTATATGGTTTTACTACCATATAGTAAAGAAAGAAAACTCAAATAATGACAATATACCAATTAACATATATTTGAGGCTGAGAATAGCTAGCAGTAATTAAAAAATATAAGTTATTACATTAGGAACTATTTCACCAACTGAACAGTAATTCCTTGGCCACTGATTAATAATGTCATTCGACTATTTCAGCATTTGGACTGCCAGATATTTTAAAAGAGCTGTTATTAATTTTTTATAAAAAAAACTAATTGTTATTGATTATGTATATTTAAAAGAGTAAAAAAGACAAAAGCGATAAGTTATTTTTTAATAAAGCGCGTTAATTAGACCAGATTATACTAACAAGGACGTGCGTGCCAATAAACAAAACGAGAATTGTCCGTCTTGCCTCTTGCTCTCTAATTCTTAATTTTTTCTTCTCAAAAATACTTTGTCACATTTCTTTTCTTTTTTTTTACTGTATTTGATATTTCATTATCTCATGTTGATTGATTTATTGAAATTGATATCTAGGTAAGAAAATATTTTTCACTTACAAATCAACATTAAAAAATAAGTTAGAAACCAACTAGTAATCAACATTAGAAAATAAGTTAGAAATCAATTAATTTTCTAAGAAAATATATTCCATAAAAAATATTTTCCTCCGTACCAAATATTAATTTGATTAATTTTCAAAGTAAAATAAAATTACAGTAACTTAATATTTTGAAAAGTATCGAAAAATTCTATAAACTGCGAATTTCCATGTAGTTTAATTCTTCAAAAGCAAATGAATTATACAACTCACTACTAAATTTCCAACTAAAAAAGTCTAAGCGATTATTCTCCGCTATATTTTGATTGAATAAGTGAGACGAAATTCTTCATTTTTATTTCTAGTATTTCAAAGAAAATTCATTTTTCATCATGCGTTATCACAGTGACCTGATTCGATATAAATGGGTAAATATCTTATAAAACATTTTTTTTCATTAATTCGTGGTTTGAGAAAATCTTTATATGCAGTAGTGAATGGCAATGACTATTTGGGACGGGAAGAGTAAATTTTTGTTGTTACTAGCGTAACAATCTCCTTTATCCCAAGCAATTATATTTGTCATTACTTTGGGCTGGTAACTAAAAACAGTATCAGAATAATTTTTGATAAATTTTAGGAATTACATAGTTTTAATATGAAATTACAATTTAATCCTTTTTAGTTTGTAATTATATTAGTACCTTAAAAAGTAACACAAATCGAATATATAATATGTAGCTCGAATACATTAAAGAGTATCTCGGATACATTATAACATAAATCGGGTATATAATATGTAGCTTGGATACGTTAAAAACTTATTCGAATGCATAATATGTAACTCGAATTCATTATAAAATAAATTGAATACATAATATGTAGCTCGAATACATTATAAAATAAATTGAATACATAATATGTAGCTTGAATACATTAAAGAAATAAGGAACTTTAGAGGTTTTTAGAAATAGAAATGATTATTAAAAATAAGAAAAACATAAGACGTGTATTTTAGTAATTTTTTTAATAATTTTTATACACATAAAATCTTATACCACTTGTTTTCCTTTTCAATATATATATAAAAATTTATTGATCCAATCAATTCAAAACTTTAGGCGGATTAGAATGTCAATCATAAGGTAGCACTCACAGAAGTCATTGCAAGTTTCACAAATTCTGAAGCCTATAGTCTCATAAAATTTGGTTAAGTCTCACTGCTACAAGTTGAAATATTAGTGGCTCTTATGACACCGATACCTTGTTTGGCACTTTTTTTTTCTCTAATTAAATTTGGATCGGGTCCATTTGAGGGTGGCATTTTTCAACGGATTTTCATGCTAATTCCTAAAAAAATCCCCATGTAATTCACATTTTTCCTATAGTGAGGGCTCGAACTTGAAATCTCTGGTTAAGGATAAAGCACTCCTACCAGTGCATCACAACCCATGTTGATTGTTTGGCACCTCATTTTCCTTGTGAATAACTATATCTTTGATGGAAAAAGACATTGAAGTCAATGATATGGTTGTGGTTCGATGATTGACAGCCCTTCAGTCCTCTATTTTTAATCAGATCTCTCATATTTGAGCTTCTAGAAATGAAATTTTGTTTATTGAGAGCATCGTCATAAGAAATGAATTTTTTGATACGTAATTTTTTATTTAATCAAATCTAATATGAATATCGGACTTCGAATGATGAAATTAATTAAAAGAGACTTTGAAGTCTAGCAAAAGGTAGGTATTTGCTGATGTTTATCATACATTGTTAGGTAATGTTTGGTCTTTCATGCGTGCTATAATTAGTAGGAGAGTTAATTTTGAATTGTAATGGTGATCACTAATCATCATGTAACTAATTAACTATTAAGGATAATATGAAAGCTATCTCATTAATCTTAGACATCACTAATTGCGTGTGACCAAATTTTACTAAGATGAATACATATAGGGGACTAAATAATTACATTAATTTTTGTTGTTTCTTCACAATCAAGTATGTTTATAAAACAATTAGTCGCTTTCATTTTTTAAATATTACTTTTTTACTCCCGAAAATTATGGTTTATATTTTATAAAGATTCCTAAGATTAGACAAAGTTTCACGATGAAAATTTGATAAAAGATAGTACGCAAACTTCATTTATAGTTTTGCTCAAACTACTTATTAACCATCATTTAACTTTTTACTTTAATTGCATAATGTTGGGTATGTATCAAGAATTGATGGGAAATAGAGGGAAGGAAATGAATTTGAAAAGTTTAGAACTTGAAAGGTTGGGAACTTGAAAAGTCCTCTAATACTTTAATAAAAAAGGCAATAGTCCCTCATCGGTAATGGAAATGAAAATAGGAGAGTTTAAATAAATAAACACTCCTATTAATTATTAAAAGGGTTGGAAAGAGGGACCCCCTCGTGCCATCGTCTTCGGCGAGATAATTTTTTGGACAAATTTATTTTAATTATTTATTTAATTAATTAAATGGCCAAAAATTATTTTCAATTAATCAGTTGATAACAGAAATTAACCGAAATATTTTCAATTTTTTAGTTAACCCGACCCGACTCAGATCCGCGCGCGTGACCCGTTTGTCCGTTATATTTAAAAATTCCCGCCATTGTTCTGAAAGGTTGCAACTTTTAGGAAAAGTCAATACCATTTGAAAGTTTGCAACCTTTCATTAATGGTCGTGTCAATTCTGAGAGGGTTGCAACCTTTCAGAATATATTATTCTTGCCTATAAATACCATTCAGTCTTCAGAATATTTAAAAAAATAAATTTTCTAATTCCTTCTTCTTAAAAAAACACATATTTTTTCGTGTACTTTCCTGTTGTGGATTGATTCGCTGATAGTAGAGTTTTTGGTATCTATACTCTACTGATTAAGATCATTTTATCATGGGAGGTTATATTCCAAATCAAACATCGGATACTAGAGGGGAATAATTTCCTTAAGGGGACACTGTGAATTCAGTGGACTTGATTTTTTTCCTAAATTATTCTGAAAGAGTATTCTAGATTCTGGTAAGTTTTACAGATTAAATTATTTTTTACAAATAAAATTTTGTTCATCTTACTTACTTGTTCTAAAAATCTCAGTTACTTCGTGTTTCTGAATGATTTATTACAACCAGTAATTTCTGATTTTCTTAACACAGTGACAACAATCTTTTGGAGTTAATATTGTTGAAGAAGCTCCTACCAAAGACAAAAGGAGAAAGAAGTCCAACGGGCAGAAGTCAGAACAGGCCAAGAAGAAATTCAAAGGCAACTGTTATAATTGTGGCAAGGCTGGTCATAGATCTTCTGATTGTCATGCTCCAAGAAAGGATAAAAACAAAGGCAAAGGCAAAACTCAAGCAAACATCGTGGAAAAGATGGAAGATGCAGATGACTTGTGTGCAATGGTATCAGAGTGTAACTTAGTTGGAAATCCCAAGGAGTGTCCAGATATATGTATCTCGGGCTACATAGACTCAAAATAAGGTTAATTTGTTCTAGATACACTGTATCCAGTTGGATTCGCATGTATCTAGGTTATATAGACAAATCTTGTTCTCTTGCATCCTTCCCATTTCGCTCGCCACTCTCTTATCTCGCTCGTGTATCTATGATACGTCACACTAGATACATGCATCTCGTATATCTAGTATCCTAGACACATGCTAATCACACTAGATTCTTTGCTAGTGTTACCAAAACAACACTTTTGTTTGTCATATTTGATTTGAAAATCTTCGCATTTTCTTAATGTTATAAAAATTCAAGTTTTAAAAAGAAAAAAATAAAAAAAACGGACCCTTCTAGATCAGATTGGATTAAGCATTTTCAAACCCTTTCAAATGAAAGTCCGACCCTTCCTAGCCCATCAAATTCTTGGCTCACGAGGGCTGGGTTGACCCTTTTTGACAACTCTAATTTTATATACTGGTTGGCAAAAACTTACATATACCCAATTAATTTTTAGGAATTTTTATAATCTTCTTAAAATCAAATAAACATCGTAACAATCAAGTGATAAAACTAAGGTGAGAGTATCTAGGAATTAACCATCGTTAAGTTAATAAATGCAAAAATCATTGGGCCTTTTATTCATTAATCTAATACTCCTAATATCAATTGTGAATGTCCAAGAATATAATTTTAAAGGGAAAATTTAACCAATTACTATAGCTTGAACTTAATTACAGATCTATAGCTAGTTATACTTCATTATGAATTATAGCCACATGATAGGGGTGAGAGGCGAGCTAGATTTGGGGAGAGAGGAGATAGGTTTGAATACTTATTATATTTGTTGTATCAGATTGTATCATGAACACAATTGACACAATTGATTTATATCAAAATGAATACAATAATATTAAAACCTATTGTACTTAGCTACATATTAAGAGGAGAGAGACTAGTCAAATTGAGAGAGGGAGGAGAGATTATGAATATATGTTGTATTTATTGTATCACGAATACAATTGATACAAAATACAAATATAATTGTCAGAATATAATTGATTTGTATACTATAAAAAATATAATTGCAATTGAATTAACAAACACTATTTGTATGGACAAATACAAATTCTCATAGTACAATTGATATTGAAACATACACAGTTGATACATAACAAAATATAATTGATGTATATTACGAATATATATGATACATATTAAAAATACAAGTGTTATGTTATGTAAAATGATTGGCTAGAGAGAGAGGAGAGGAGAGGAGAGGAGAGAAGAGAAGAGAGAGACGGCGAGATAGAGGGTAGTGGGAGGAGAGAGGAGAGAGACAATTTTTTTACATAATATTAAATATAGCTGCAAATTATAATATTTTAAATTATAGTAATTTGTATAGATAAAAATCACGATTTGGTTTCTCTTCATTTTCCTTGTTTCCATTTTCCCCAATTTCTAATCTAAACTAATGACATATGACATAAGTAAGAACTAATGACTAAAATTAACTTAATTAAAATATATTTTTAACCATGATTTAAATAATAAATATATTATTATATCAATTAAAAATAGTCCTATTATTTCTCCCCTTTTCTCCTTATTTCTTTCGAGTCCGATTGTTTTTTCTGCTAGCAATTCAGCCACTGATCTAATATTCTCTTTTAATTATTTTAATTGTTATTTGCATTGCGCAAAATTTATTTAATTAGATAACGTCTTTTATACAAAAACAAAGTTTATTTTTTAAAATATTTGATTATGATAAAATCTTGTTCATTGAAAGATATTTCTATATTTAAAAGAAGCAGATTGAGGACTAATATTGTTAAAATTAATGTATTTTTATGCAAATATCAATTCTAGAATTTTCATTTCTCAAATAAATGTAAACGGATCAGTGTTGCAAAATGACAACAAATAAAATTTTGGAGGGAATAGGAAGAAAAAGAGAGACACAATTGGACTAGGAGGGAAGAAATAATAGGATTATTCTTAATTGATATAATAATATATTTATTATCTATATCATAATTTGAAATATATTTTAATTAATTAAATTTTAGCCATTAAATCTAACCTATATCATATGTCACTAATCAAAGCTACAACTTAACAAAAATGGAGAGAAAAAAATGGCGAGGAGCTAAATTTACAAATCATATATTTACTTTATATATAATAATATATATATAGCTTGAAAGTAAGGTTTATTTGGGATACTAGATGACTTGGGCCGTGTATAGAAGAGGTATTTGCCTAACACTAATTTTTTTGAAAGTAAAGATTTATTTGGGATATTATATAACTTTTGGAAAAGGGTGTAAAATACCTTTGAAGTATTTAAAATGGTACAAAATTACCCTTCATCTACCTATTAGCTACAAAATGCCCCTTTCATCCACCTATTGGCTCTAAAATACCCTTATCATCCACCTTTGGGTTCAAAATTGACCACTTTTCAATTGTTTTAAAATTAAATTCTTTAAATATTTTTTAAAATACTTAACGTTCAACTATTGGTTATAATTTTAATTTATTAATATAATTTATAAACCAATCCACTACCCGCTCATTACTAACTAAACCTCACCCAATTAATAATCTAATTATAATATCAAAATCGTCATAAACACTACTAAAACACGATGAAATTATAGATTCCTGAAAATGACATCCAAAATTATTCGAGTCCGAATCGAAGCCCCAATTAAATTTAAGTTGAGCCGCTTATTTAGGAGGACACTTTCTTTCAAAATTGAATTAGAAATTTATGATTAAAGGTAAATATGTATATATATCCCAAATTGATTCATGCACTTTTTTTAAATATAATTTTATAAATATTTATGATTTGTTTTAAAACCTTTAATATATTATTTTGAAAAAAAGTTACCTATGAAGTAACATCACATAATTGAGACGTAAAAATAATTAAGATGAACATAGTCAGACTTTTAAGTTTATCGGTGATTTTTATTTAGCCACTTGAATGTTTGATAATTTACTTCTATAATTTTCAAAAACACTCAATTGCCAGTAGCTTGCATTAATAATGTGACATGTTTATCAATTTAGAGAGATTTAATTTGTAATGAGTGGGTAGTGGATTGATTTATAAATTATACTAATAAGTTAAATTATAACAAATAGTTGAGCGCCACATATTTTAAAAAATATTTAAATAGTTTAAATATAAAACCGTTAAATAAGTGGTCAATTTTGAACCAAAAGGTGGATGACAGGGGTATTTTGGACCCAATAGGTGGGTGGGAAGGGTATTTCGGAGCCAATAGGTGGATGGAGGATAATTTTATACCATTTCCAATACTTTAAGGGTATTTTAAGCCCCTTTCCGTATAACTTTTTATAATTGACACGATGGACAATACCAAAGTTAAAACTAGCCACAGCTAGACAAGATTTAGAGAAGATTAGACCTAGACAAATTAAATCTCGTTAAATTCTTGTGTTATTTTACTTTTTTTTTATTTTTCAACATCCTAATTCTTCGTACAACAGACAAGATTTAGAGAAGATTTACCTTGAATTGATTAGTAGTCGTATAGTTCAACTACAAAAGGTCTTTTTTTTTTCTTTTTTAATTAGTAGTCTCTATTTTACTTGTTTCTGAATATAATTTTTTTAGTAGCACTACTATATATTGTATACAACCAAATGAAAACCTAAAATACGTTTCTTTCCTAGGCTAATGGATTTTTCAAGATTAACAGAAAAATACGTCTACAACAATAAGTGTAGAGAAGTGTATGTGATGAAGCTTTTAATAGAAAGTGCTTCGAATATTCATTTATCGAACGAAACCTTTCCCGATTCGTTTGATCGTAGTTTATTTTATCGTGTGATTGTGAGCGATGAGAGTGGAAGAGAGTTTAGCACGCGGAGTAGAACAGGAAATCCAACGCCAAAGTGGAATGAGCAGATTGAGATACATTTTGATAGTTATCCTATTGGTCAGAACTTGAAGTTGATGATTGTTTGTGAAAATTGCAATAACGATCCAGGAACTTCTACGGGTCAAGTAGTGAAAGGGAGGGCCACAATTCCAATCCCAATGAATTTGGACAAAGTAAAAGTTCGAAAAGTTGATTTAGTAAAACTTGTTGGCGTTGAAAAGAAGGTGAATGCAACAATTAGCTTTAAAACTTTGCTCACTACACGACTCATTACTTCGGTATGAATTCAGATTATTTTTTTTCCATCTTGATTAGTGTTAACTAGCCGTTATTAGTGATTTTTTAAAGTAGAAGTTAGGGTTTAGGATCAAGTTTTACAAGTTTTTTTTCATACTCTGTCCTTGTCTTAATTATTAATTGGATTGTTCTAACTATGATTTTTTAATTATTTTTTTGTGATATTTTTGCACGTTTCATTAATTGGATTTCATGTCGACCATAACTTAATTGTAAGGAAAATTAAATTTACATAATTTAAATCTACTTCTAGCAAATTTAATTTACCTCTGACAAATTGGATGACTAGAATTACATTTGTAATGGGTATTAAATCAAATTTGTCGGTCCTGTTATTGAGGAAAACACAAGAAATTCATTCACTGATCAATTGCCAATTATCTCAAAAGAACAAGTTTTCTACTCAGGTACATGCATTTTTTCTACCATATACACTAAAATAAGAGATGCGAGTAAGAATTTATAATATATCTCATATTCATGCGATCACATTAAATACACATTAACTATAGGTGTCTACATGTATTTTGGTGTGTTTCACATGTATATGAGATCTCAAATGCATAGGAGAGTGGCAAGCAGAGACATGAGAGAGGCGAGTAAAATTTATTATGTACCTCATATACATGCAAATTCACGAATACATGTGTCTGACGCACTAAAATTTGGTAAGATACTCTAATATTATAAGTTAGAGTGTATCGTAATTAACGGTTAAACTAGTGAGATCTACATAAGTTTCTCTTTACCAAGATCTACGTAAGTTTCTTATTTCAGCGTAAGGGCATATCTGGACTTGGGCTTATAAACAAGCTTAGATTGGGCCAAAAAGTGAAACTTTGCACATTACCCGACTAATAACTCAAGAGTCTTACTATCTGTAAAAATATTATTATTTTGTTATTTAAGAGGATTCATTGTCAATACTTTCATTATTTAGTAAAAATGTCACAATTTTTATTATGTATCTTTTTAATTTATTTCTAATTGTTTAAATTGAAGGAATACAAATATTTAAAATAGAATGGAGAAATTTAAGGGGAGAGAAAAAAACTAAAAATGGAAATATTGCTTAAAATTCTCATCAGTTACAAAAAATTAATAAAATCAAAACATCAGTGGACACTCAAAATCTGATGAATTCTATCAACTTTTGTTATTTAAGATTTCCATACAAATTCGACGAGATAATTGCTTTTTCCTTATTCTTTTTCTAATTGTTTATATTAAATATAATTGTTCATCGTACTGTTTTCGTATATTTGAAATTGATATAGTACAAAAAAAATTTAAAATGTAATTGAAAATAATTGTAAAGCGTAGTATTCAGGTTTCTATAATTGTAAATAAGTAGTATGTTTTCGTCCGTATTTTGTTTTGATTGTAAATTGTATGAACTACGGATAACGTATGACTATTTGAATAAGTTGTATTCCTTAACGAAACAAATATGAACCATGTAATGTATGTCGTACATGTTTGTTTTGAAATAGATACAGTTTCAGTATTTGCTTTGTATAGGTATATGTTAAGGGATTTTTATGAAATATGAAGAATTACTATTGTGAATATATAATATTCATTACTATGATAAAATTTTGGTTCATAACATGATGATTGTTATGTATTCAGTAAGTGATATTACTTGAATAAAATTTTGTTCATAACATGATGCAAGTACAGTTGTGAATATATATATTAGTTACTTAATCCTAACTTTGTTAACAACTCTACTTCTGACTTTATTAATGACTTGAAAAGTTTTTTTTTAGTGTGAATACAATAAGAATACACTGAATAAACACATCTGAATCCAAAACACAATAAGAATACACTGAATACAACTAATATGTATTTACTTTGGAAACATACAAATAACACTACAATGTGTATATTTACTTTACGGATACAAACAAGGCTCACACAAAGTACAATTAGTATAAACACATCTGAATCCAAAATCACCCAAAATGAATTCATTAACAATAATCATATAACACTAATACAACAAATACATAAAAATTCCATAGCATTTAACACAAATCCAACAAAAGTTCATTAATAAAATCTGAAATATCATAGTCATGGAAAATGTATTCATAAATTATTTAATATCTACGGATGTGAAAAAAATATAAAGGAATGAATAGAAAATGATACATTATCAAAATTAACAAAAATTGACCCCAAAATACAACAATAAAATAACAACTGAATACAAAAAACAAACTAATAAATATTGCACAGTGTACATAACAAGAAATTTACAGATATATTCAACTACACATTGTTGTACAAATTGTTCTTTAACTTCAACTCAACATGCAAAAATCTAAACATGAAAAAGTATTTTAATACCTCTTCTTCAACAATTTGGTCTTCTCCGTCATTTTCTTGTATCCCTACGAGTTACATTTTCAATCTGAATTTGATAAAGACTTTGTTCTTGTCGTCTCTCTTCCCTCATTTTAGAAGCAGATCCTACAATATCCGCTATTTCTTGAGTAATACATAGACTAAATGATGAAAATCATTTTACTAAGATGAACAGTGTCTCTTAGAATCATCTATTGAAGAGTGTTTTATAGTACTAAACGAGAATTATCCTACTTTCACCAAATAAAAATGATTTAAACAACAATAAAATAAATAAATCTAAAAAAAAAAGAAGATAACGATGAAAATACATTAATTAGAGGAATTTGTGTGAATGCAGATTCTGAAGATAAAAAAAATAACATTTCGGTAGAAGATAATAAGAAAATCTGGGTTGAAGAGAAAAATGATTGAAGGTTGAATAGGAATATGAACAAGAAAATATTGAGAGAGATAATTTTATTTATTTTTACTTATAGGATAAATATGAAAGAGAGAGATATGGGGAAAATTTACAGATTTTAATTTTTTTTAAAATAAAAATAATTTGGGAAAAGTGAACTATGAATGTACATGGAAATGTAAATAAATTAATTTTTTAGGAGATAAAATAGGAGTTTAATATGGATACATATTCTTTTTCAAAATAATGACAGTTTTGACATTTTAACTAATATTTTTAAAGTAGTGAGTTTTTTTACTAATTAAGTTGTTGATTATGACTAGTTTACTAATTTTTCTTTTCATAAATATGAACGATTAAACGGGAATCTATCTACCATAAATTTTTGTCGAAATTCATGTTCGTGAAAATGAGAAAAGGAATCTGCTCATTTCGAAAAACCGAAACATACACTACAACAAAAATAAAATGACTATTAGCGGCAATTAATAATTAATTGCCGCTAAAAATATATTTTTAGCGGCAATTGACACTCTGTATATGTTTTTAAAGTCTTTAGTGACATTGATTCTAATGACACTTAACTAATGACGATAAAGACTACTCTTTATTAATATCAATATTTAATGTCACTAAAAATTGATTTTGTTGTAGTGATAGTGCTTAATTAGTGGCGAAACAAACAACATTCTATCATAAAAAGAACACATTATTCTACAATGCTATTGAACAAAACAATAATATTGATATATTACCTCCAAATGTAATGTATCAATATTATTTGTATAATTATGTATCACATATGTATACATCTACATGATATGTTTATATTAATATTTATACATTGCAAACTGTTTTTTTTTCTTTTCAATTTTGACAAACTCAGTTCTCCTCTAAACAATGTCAAAGTTTTAGATATGAGCTCCTCTCAATATTTCAGATTTTTTCATTTATTATTAGCTCGAAGCAATTCACTTTTGTTGTATATTGAATTTTAAAATCGAGCTTTAAAGAAACTTTGATGGATGAACGTGAAGTCTTTTAATCTTGACCAACTTAAATCTTCTCTAGACAATTTCATAGTTTATTTATGAGCTCCTATCAATATTTTAAATCTTTTGAGATTTTATTCACTTGAAATAATTCACATTTCTAACTCATTAAAGTTTAAACCCGAATATATCTTTTTCCTCAGATTGTTAGTGTCCACAGTAGCAGTACTTTTTACTTCATACAAAATTTACAAACAATTTTCAACTCCGAGAGGAAATCAACTAGAATCATAAAATTTAAGGCAGAAAAGAATTAAGAAAGAAGAAAAAGGAAATTTTGGCTAAATGACGATTTTTAAGTAATAAGTGATATTGCAAACATAATAACGTCCTATAACTATATTTTTGATAATTACATTCCGAAGCTATATTTCTGTTTGCTATGGAGGGTGGTTTGTTTGCATATGTCTGTTTGTATATTTTGTTTGCGAATATACTAGCATATACAAATTCTATATTTATATATTTATGAACTTCATTTGTATATTTCACTTTACAATATACAAATAGACTTATTTATTATGAATTTTTCATAAGTCGAATACAAATTAACTAAAATAATTTTACAATCAGCTAAAGAATTATATAAATTCTGCATACAAATAAAGCAAATTATACAAATCAGGCAAATTATACAATTCAAGCAAATGTGGAGAATTGGAAAAACTATAGCTTGTGAATTACAATTTTCTTAAAATATAAGTATAATATCTTATAAAGAATAAATGTTTGCTATTCTACATAATAATTTTTTTCTTATAAATATCATTAAGAATTACGTGACGAAAATGCACACACCATATTACTAAGTAAGAACCTATATTACCAAACACAGACAATCATTAATATATTATTTCAAATTAAAATAGCCTAGTATCCCACAAAAACGATCAATATAAAATCATAACATACCTACTTAAAACCCAAAAAATGAAAACATCTTTAAAGGGTAAATATTAAGAAAACAATCAAACGATAGCGACTACTATTATTAGAAGCATGGACAAGGACAACCATAGATTGATCGAAAACAACATCTTTGAGGATCCACTTGGAGCTGGTGCAGGTGCTTGTGTTGATGACGGAGTAATTGTCTCCGTAGGAGGAGGAGAGGAAGACGATGAAGGTGCTCGTGGTGGTGTTGGTGACGGAGAAGGTGATAATTGTGTGGGCTTTGGAACTCGAATGTCAACTCTCTGGCCATTTTGACAATGGCCAGGGAAGCTACTAATGAAGTAGAAATGGCCTTGCCTTTTTATAACAAATGTGTCATTTCCAGTGTTGTATGTGGCATAAGTTGTTGTGGCATTGCATGCGTTGAAGTTTTTGTGTGTAACTCGTACCACGTTGTCCATCTGCTGCTTGTACTCAAACACTGTACAAAATAATAATTAAGTGTATAAATCAAGACATCAAAAATATGGTAAATAGTAATATTAGTGGCATAGCCATATATGTATATAGTCGGTCAACTCTTTCTTACCTCAATATCGTAATTATTAATATCAGTGGCGTAGCCATATACAAGTCAGCCAAGCATTTCTTACCTCAATATCGTAGTTACTAATATCAGTGACGTAGCTATATACGGTCAGCCAAGCATTTCTTACTCAATAGGATCTTGATATCATTTAGGCAGAAATATATTCGTTAAGAGGCCGTTTGGTTGGGAACAATTTATTCCAAGATAAGTTATTTCAGGGTTAGTTATCCTGGAATAACTTGTTCTAGCATGTATTTATCCCAAACATGACAACTAAACAAGATAAAAAAAAAGTTATTCTATTACTATTTCCTTATACCATCAGTATTATTTTTAATCGATCACACTATACTACTACCTATAAGTGTTCCGATTTTATGCATTTACGATGTAATGAATAAGTATACATCATAGGTAAATTCAGTTTCTTTATTATAAGAGCTATTAATTTCTATTCTTTTAAATAAAACCACATTATTATACATATAAGTTAAATCACTCCTTTAGAAACAATATTATTTTAAGGTTTATAGGGGAAATCCAGAAATGTTCATAGAGGAATATTTTCGTAAGGAAAAAGCTTATGTTATAACGAAAATAGGTCAAAGTTTAGCAGTAGAGTAATAAAGAAGATACTATTTTCTTCCTTGATAAATTATATATAATTTAACAATAAATTTTCATATAAAATATCACAAGACATCGTTTTAAAAAATAAATAACTATAATACATTATCAAAAGTTAAAACATATCTTAATAATAATAATAATAATAGTTTAGTAAAATTGCTTAGGATAGACTTTGAATAGGATTGTTCCACCATTTACTAGGAAATTTAAAGTTCAAGAGACTCTTACACAACAAAAATCTAAATTAATTAACATTAAACAAATATCATACATTGTATGTCGAAAAAAAACACAAAACTTACTTTTACTATTTGATCTGAAAAGGATCAAACACATAAACACTTCATAAAGACAATTCATTGAATTTTATATTTGGCCTATTTTGCTTTTTCATTCAAGGTTCATATAAGCAGGAAAGGGAAAAAATAGATCTACCTACGTTTTAATTATTTTTCTATTTTTCTCAATCTTTTTGGGTGAAAAAAACAAACACATCAACCATTTCTATTAACTGTATATATCCTAAACAAAAAATATATATAAACATTTTTAAGGTACACATAAATATATAGATCCTAAATCAAATTATTTTTTTTATTTCAAACACTTTTATGCGCCCTACAATTCCTTCTAGTCTAGTACTCCCTCTAATCCAAACATTTAAAAGATATCATATCTGAATTCACGATCAAAATCAAATAATTTAACTTTTTAAATCTAAATAATGTCACATGAATTAAAACAGACAGAGTATACAGATATAACCTACTTACCAATGGAATCTCCAACACTAAAAATTTTATTGGAAGACCAAGATTTGTAGTCAATGTGACCATTGTTTGTCCATCCAGTAGAGTCACCAACCTTGTACACTTCACCCATTGATACACCACAAGATACAAAAATCATCAAGGACAAAAACATGGTTAATTTTGAAAGAACCATAGCTAATTAGTGGGGGAAAAAATATTGGGAGGCACAAATATATAATAAAAATATTTTTTGGATGGTAAGTGAATGAGGGTGTCTAGAAGCTGTATATAACATTCAGTTTTATTATTTAGTTTTGGAAAAAAACATATTTTATTAGAATTTTCCATTTTTTGCAGGTGGGATTTATGGTAGCTCAATTAATTTTTATTTAATCCATGATTTACTTTCCTTATTTTCCCCTTCTAAAGTTAATATCACATATGATATATTACTGGTACATCTGTCATGTCAACCTGCCATAAAATTTGGTACATCAGTTCTGTTTATCAAAACTACACAAATTTAAATTTTAATTTCAAATTCAAATTTTTCAAAAGTAAGATTTCAACTTCAAAATTCAAATTGTAAATTTTTTTTTTATGAGGTGTCCTATTTTTGGTGCCTCCTTTAAATAATATCCGTCATAATTAAAAAATAATAATTCACAAATACCCAGTATTAAGGAGTTTTAAGTCAAAAGTATATGTTTCTTTTTTATTGCTTCTTATACTCCTTTTAACATTTTAGAGCTTGTTTGAAATTGCTGTTAAAAGTTATTTATTTTCATAAATATATTTGAAAAATATTTTATCACAAAAATATTTTAGAAAAAATTAATTTATGTTTGACTAATTCATTTTAAAGGTATTTTTATAAATAATTGTGTTTGACTAATCTTTTTTAAAAAAATAGTATTTTTGAGAGTCAACTTACAATAAAGAGCAAGTATTAATGTACTTCGAATATTAAGATTATTTTATAAAGAAAAACTAATTTAAAAAATCTAATACAACAAATTATTTTATTTTTATTTTTTTAGATTAAAATATTCGTATTCAAATTTTCAGGCAATATTATACTTTTTTTAAGATTATTTTATAAAGAAAAACTAATTTAAAAAATCTAATACAACAAATTATTTTATTTTTATTTTTTTAGATTAAAATATTCGTATTCAAATTTTCAGGCAATATTATACTTTTTTTTTCGGAAGGTTGAAATCTCTATTTGTTATTTTTTTTTCTTTTTCCTAATCTTGCAAAAATATTATTGTTACCTTTATTTTTAATTATGCAAAACAATGAATAAAATAATATTACATGGACATAAAATAAAATATAAAATTTATTCTATAAAAATTAAAAATAAATCATTAAATGAAACTAACTAAACATATTAAATATGTGAGGATAAATATTTTTGTCTTGAAAAAAAATAACTATTTACTTCTACTTTTTTTAAAAAAAAATTAAAAAAATTAGCTTCTTTTCAACAATAGAAAAATTGTTTCTGCTTTTATTTAAAAACACTTTTACGAATTTGTCAAGTACCTAATTTTTCAAAAATAATAATATTTTTTTAAAAAAATAAGTATCTGTTGACTCTGAACAGCAATGCCAAACAGGCTCTAAACACGCAAAGTCTGAAATTCTGGTTATTAATGTGTTCCAATCATTTTATGTATCAGATGGTATAAAAGTAATTTATTAATTTGCTTTAGATTATTAGTTAACGTATGAAGAATATTAGTTAACCTATGAAAAATATTATTATTAGATTATCTATTTTAAATTGAAAGCTCCAAAAAATATTATTATTAGATTATATATCCAGTAAAATAAAAGGTAAAAAATAGAATTTACTTACTCATACCAGATTATAAATATTTTTTTCAATATACTTGTATTTTAACTTGGATAACTAGTTATTTGCCTTATTTACCAAGCTATTAATTAGTTCTTTTTTTTTAGAAGATTACTTATAATTATTTTTTAAGACAACGAGATAAAGTAAAAATTCTTCGATCAAAAGTGTGGTCAATTTATTCTTTTACCATGTCAGTATATCCTTATTTAATCGGTCTTGATAGTCCAAATACGAAAAATGGGTTCTAAAAAATATTTTTTAAGACTTTTGACCGTATTTCCTCTACACAAATCTCGAATGCTTCTCTACTTAACTTCGGGGGTCGTTTGGTATGAGCGATAAAAATAAATAGTTTTGATGTAAAAAAAATAGTCTAGGAATAAAATTTTGATGTCTTATTTCGTTGTCAAGTTTGAGATAACTTATCTCACCATTTATATCAAAGCGATGAATAACTTATCTCATATAAATAATAGGATAACTTATCCCAAATTAACTTATTCAGAGATAACTTACTCACAATCAAACGACCCCCTTAATCACCACCAAAATAAAATCACAATGCACTAGTTAAAATCCAACACATGAGCAATGAACAATGGGTAAAGCCCAAAATTCTTTTTTAATACATAAACTTCATACCCTACAACATTGGGCTAGCCCCTAATACAAATCAAAACACATAATCTGCACCAATGACAATCATGAACAAAGTAAGCCCAAGCCCAAGCCCAAGCCCATTATTAATGAAGAATGAAGGTGCATTACTCTTGGCTGGTGCTGGTGCAGTTACATGGACACTAGTAGTAGATAAGGTTGTTCCAGGAGCTGGGCTTGGGCTTCCAGTTGGAAGATCACTGGGCTGAACAACTTTAGGTACCCTGATATCAACCTTTTGACCGGTTTGACAGTGGCCCGGAAAACCGCAGATATAGTAATAGTGGCCCGGACCCATGATGGTGATGGAGTCATTGCCGGAAGAGTAACTTCTGATGGGGTTCGCGGCGTTACAATTATGGAAATCAGAGAGGCTCACTCGAAGGACATTGTTTTGTGTTTTGTCATACACAAATACTGCAAGTGAAAATTTTATTTTCTATTAAATTACATATCACAAATCTATATAGTAAACGTGTTATTTTTGTATAAGTCATATATGAAAAGAGTCAAAAATATATATGAACTATTTGAAATGAGATATAGACATAGTTTGCACATTCATATTTATTAAATCTAAATCTACCTTCAATCAAAAGAAACAATTGAATCAGTTATCACAAGAAAACATCTCAATAAAATCTAATGTAAAAAATTGATCATCCAATTAAGATTTTGCAACTCCTTATTAACCATAGTGTATATGTGAAAGATAATAACTAAGAAATATTTTCTTTTACTTTTCCATCACATGAATAAGCCAAACAATTTTGTCTTACAATATTTTTGTCGAAATTAAGGGTGTTTTACCGGTGGGATTTAGTAATTTTTTCTACAAATTATGTATTTAATGAATGTATATAAATCAGTATCAATTTGGAAATTAATAAATAAAATTCAAAATTCACAAACCTCAAATTATGATTTCATCTCTATTCAAGAATTTAACCGGATCTCAAAATTACTTGCAAATCTAAAATGATACCGGCATAAAATTGATATCTAAAATTAAAAAAAAAAGTGTTATGAACAAGGCGGACTTACCAAGAATGTCATCGATCTGAAATTTTTTTGTAGCGGCCCATACACCATAATTCACATTGGCGCTGCCGAACGTCCAACCAGCATCATCACCAATTTTGTACACAGCAGCACTAGCAAGAATGAACATAAAAAAACTAAAAACAACCGTTATCGAGAGAAAAAGCTTAGCCACTTTCATAAAACCCATGAGTACTCAATAACAACAAAGAGATTTTTTTTAGTAGTTGGTCTAAAAGAAGTAGTAATTAACTAAGAGGATTCAAATGAAAGGTGGAGTTATACAAGTGTTTGTTATATATAACGTTAATTGTGTAGAATGAGTGAAGAAAACGCCAAAATTAGGTCAGTGCAGCAATTGGACTCACAAATAATGCGTGAATAATTAAGAGTTTATTATACATGTGAGGCGATATATATATATGCATTTGTCCACAGGTTAGCGATATTATATATGTTGATGCTTAAGTGTGATTTCATATACCCATTCAAAATTATATGGTAGATTTGATTACATTAATTATATTATATTTATCATTCTCTTTCTTTTACTAGTCAGGAATGACAAGGATGTGTTCGACAAGAAAAAAAAAATATTGAAAAATATTCTTTTTAAAAAATAAATAATTTTTATTTATTTTATTATGTTCGTTATGTAAGCAAAAAATTATGTATTCGCATACAATTTAGATACTTATTATGAATGTTAAAGGCAGAGGTAGGGATGATAGTGGTGGAAAATGGGGTTATAAGGTCGGGTGAGTGAAAAAAATAATGTAAAAATTATATTTTATTGTAAAAAGAATGTCCTCGTAATATATCTTGTATTGTACAATGGGTGTATACACAATATGCTTTATGTTGTACAGAGGATATACATGTAATATACATTATATTTTATAAGATAGATAGATACACAATATCATGTGTGTTATAAACTTGTTGTCTATACAAATTTGGTGCTCAAGTATGTACATGTCAAATAGATGTCAATAAAATATACATGGGTCCCATGTATATAAGGCAAAAACAAGTGAAAAAGAAAAATACTAGTACATTTGTTCTTTTCTCTTCTATCTTTGTTCTTAGTTTTACTACATTGTCTTTATTCTATAACATATTACTCTTTTTAAGGATTTTGTTTTATCAGGAAAAGAAAATTGTAAAAATTTAAACATAAAAAATAAAATAAAAAAGAATTTTCTCCCTACTGAATACTCCCGAAAAGTAAAATTTTCCTTTTATAAAACAGGAAAGAATTAATTACATATTTTTCCAACTTTACTTTTTTACTAAATAAATATTTTTAATACTAATTGGTATTCAAATTTAAATTTCTAAAGCACAATTAATTAAGGATGTGCATTCGTTTTTTCTATTCGTTTTGAATTTTTGATATTTGATTATGAATAAGTGTTATCCAATTCAAACCAAAATAAATTCGATTTGGTTTGATTTTTCTCTTTTTGGTTTGGGCTTATTCGATTTGGTTAATCGATTATGTCAATAATTAGAAACAAAACAAAATTATTTGCAATTTAAAAAATTATACATATATATATATTGAATTTCTTAAATATACTTTTTAAATATAAATTACAAGTAAAACGTAAAGTACAATACTTAAAAGTATATCAGTTATAGATGTCTAAACATAAGAAAATAAACTAAATCACAATGAAAATAATTAAAACGGGAAAAAAGTGGTTAACTCCAACTTTATATATATATATATATATATATATATATATATATATATATATATATATATATATATATAAATCAAATCAAAAAGCCAAACAAAGTAAATTAAAAATCCAAATTAAATCAAGAATCCAAAAAACCTATCCAAATTAAATATGGTTTGATTTTTTGGTTTAATCAAAATAGTGCAAAACTCCAACCATTAATTAATAAGGATAGTAGTAGAATAAACTAATAACTAATATCTTTTTCTGAAATTACAAGATAAAAGAAATGAAAAACGTATATTGCATACAATATACAACGTTAAAAATTTTCATGCACTGTTTAGCTTGCGTCCAATTCAATATGGTTATCCCTAATTTAAATATTCAGAAGTTACTAACATAAGTTACTTTTATGTTTAGCTATAGTTTTAAATTTTGAAATTTTTTTTTGGATTAATAATCGATAAATATCTGTTGTCTTGATTTGTTCTTAAATTCATGCGTTTTAGTTATATTTCATTAGTATTTTGAAAGGCGGAGCGTTTTATTAAATGTAGGATAAAGTGTAAGTCTCACGTGGGGTGTAAGCACTATGGATCTTTAATTTTTTTAATTTATAATATAGTATAAAAACATAATAACATATAAATTATAAAAAATACATTAACAATTTTAAATGATAACAAACATCATTAACGAAATTCATAGAAAATAGAACTTCCAACATGATTATACAAGTATAAATAATGTAGCATCTTAACTTTTTAATAATAAAAGAATTATTATTTCTAAAAATATATTTTTTAACATAATATACGATTCACCCCTCCAAAAGAAAATAATCAATAAAACGTACTACTATCATAATAAGAACATAACTCCATCATGGATAAAAATAAAATTACGTTCAAATAGCTAAACAAAATATGATAATTTTGAGTCATATGACAAAATCACAATACTAATGATAAGTAAAACTACATATTTTAAAAAGCAATGTTACGTGCTAAATTATCATCTTCAATTTGTTACAAATAGTAACATAGGATACTACAACTTGTTATTTGAGTTACTCTCAATCTTCTTATCTCAATAGATTAAAAAATTATTAAGTATCAATAATTTATTCAAGAATTATTAGGGTCAACAAATGTTAATTAAAATAAATTTAGCACATAATTTGTGTAAGATCCATTTGGCGAGTCTCGAGCGTTGGGCGTGTTTAGAGTGTATAGTTGGATGCTTAGGCTGTAAGCCTTACAAAACTAAGCCCTACACTTGAGTCTCGAGATATGTTGCTAGAGCCCCGCCCCAGGCGAGTCTCAACAAAGTCTTTCAAAACACTAATTTCATATTTAGATACACACACAGATATAATTGTTTACCATGTATTTGAGATACATGTTTTTAATTTGGATATAACATCAAATTAATATAGTAGATACATTAAATTAATACTAGATTCATATAAATAGATACATGGAATTAATATTAGATCATATAAATAGTATCCAAAATTAATGGTAGATCATATAAATAAATACATGAAATTACTTCTAGATACTGTACACTCATATATCTAATTAGTATTTAGTTTGTTGGATACATAATATATTTAAAATAGATACATCAAATTAGTGATTTTATTGTCTTAAGAGTAATTAAATGAATTAATGAAATTACACAATTAAAATATATATGTTTTTGTCTTTATTAATAATATTACTGAATTTAAGGGAAAAGGTCTAAAATATATTCGAACTTTGACTAAATTGATGGAACAATACCAAACTTTGGAAAGGACATGACCGCGTGGACATCATAAAATATTGCATAATTAATTAGAAATAGTAACATGTCCACTCGGACACATATATACCTTTAGAGATACACTTTAAATAGTGCAGATGGTAAAAGATCCTATATAAAGTTTGGTATCGTAATAACAATTTCGATTAAAATTAACATATTTTTCATACCCTCTTCCCATGAATTTATTATGAAATTAATTAAACATTGAAACATTCTTTGATTTCCACATTATATCTAGGGATTGACTAATATTTTCAGAACTAATTAAACATGTATCTCGATTTTTTAAATCGCCCGATACATATATCTGAAGAATAATGATATATGTATTCAAAAGACAAAATATAATTCGTAAAGTAATATTCAAAAATATCATAAATCTTAATAATTAAGATCTAAACTAGTGAAATTTATATATACTCTTTATAAAAAATTTAACACAAACTTAATTTCTTGTGCTCATGAATTTGAAAGTAATTAATGGAGCTCAACTGAAATGACACAATTGTACCAACAAAAAGAAAGCTAAAATGATACAAAATATATCACTCCCTTCGATCTTTTATGGTTAATCTCCAAAAAGTTTTAAATTGAAGTAAAATAGTCAATCAAATTATTTTCTTAATTAATATATTCTAAAATGCAAAAAGACAAACATTTATAAATTTTAGAAGTTAATACACTTGTACAATAAATATGAGACGTGTGTACTTATATTGATACACACTTGTATTAATTTTTTTTTCTTCTAGATTCTTCCTTTAACTCACTCTATATCTCTCACTTACTACTTCATTTTATTTACTAATTTTTTTTATCACATTGTCACACATATTTTATTTTAATAAAATGTTCCTAATTCAGGTATGTTTTTTTCTTTAGAAATTTTTTATGATGTTTCTCTTAATTTTTTTCATTTTAGTTTTAGTTTTGCTCTTGTGATGCTTAATTTTGATTGACAGGCAAGTTTGCTTTGGGGATCTTCAATTCTGCCTTTCTTCTTTCAACTTCGAGGATTATTTGATCGCGTCTTTACAGGGTATTTATCTATTTTAGTTTATGTGATTCGATTATTTTATTTTTTAAGATTTAAATTCAATCATTTCGTTTTTCGAGAGTTAAATTTGTATTTCGTGAGCCTTTGTCCTTTTGTTTAACTGATTATACGTTATATACTCGTATGTCAATTTCGTAGTTATGATGTTATTAAGAATAATTTAAAAAGAATAGAGAAAAAAATTTTACAAAATGAGTTACTATAGCTTTTTGGTATATAAATTTATTCTTATTTTGATGATTTAAGTGGAAATTATTTTAAGAAGTAAATTTTGGGCTTGTAGCAAGAGTGATGGATAGAAAAAATAAATGGAAATATAATTAAAGAAAGAAGTGTTTTTTTATACGATGTAACCAACTACTCAAGACTATCAAGAGAACGAGTTGCAGGATTGGATTTCTATCTCAGATCTACAAAATGATCAGTTTTTTTCTCGAAAACCACTCTTAGAGTAGGTTCCACGTGGAGTCGGATATCGTCTACTATTGTTTGTCATGATTTTTACTTTTAGAGTCTTTAAAATGTGTTTTTTCAATTTTCATACCGTTTTTGAATTTTTGGAATTTTTCGTTTAAAATATCGAATTAATGTAAAATAATTTAACTTTGAAAATTAGTCTAATTGGCTTTTAAAAAGTGCAACATGACAAATAAAAATGTACGGAGGGAGTAGTTTGCACTCATTCCTTCTCGACCGCATCTACAATAAGCAAGTGAATGTAGCTGGTGCGTGGCGAACATTTCATTAACTTATTTTTCGCCTCAACTCTCTAAATAAAAATAGGGGTAGTTATCAAATTTGAGTTTTGACGTGTATAAAATCACTTTCTTTAAAGAGATATTGCATGTATACATATTGAGGAAAATACAAACGAATCCCCTCTGGGTACAATGTTAAAGTTATTTGCTAATACATGCAAATTTTTCTTTGATTATTTATAGAGATGTTTTATATTTATAGAACTTAAGAGATGACTAGAGTCATGTTTTTTTTATGAATAAATGACTTTTCATAATAATTGAAAACTGAAAACTTTATATATTACAAAATATTCAACGGTATGAAGGCTAACGAAAATCTAGGTGTGAAAGATGAAAAATACATCATACTATTGATAAATTTTGTGAGGTTCCGGAGTGATAATAATCAAGTTTTAAATTTTAAGTTAATTTTGATTTCAATATTTCATTGTTAAAAAGTTGTAATCTAAGATTATGACAAATATTGCAAATATTTGCTAAATCTTACCTTATATTAGTAACTTATAATCATCTAATTTCACATGTTTGCAGCCTTACGAGTATATTTATGGACTTTATGACGGAGCTTTGGATTGAACACTTAGAAAATAGGTAAATGATAATATGATATGTGATTCTCATTTTTCTTCGTAGAGGATAAAAAAGAAATAAAATTATTTGTTTATGTTTCATCTTTGATAATTAATATGATGATTCTAACAAGTTCAAGATGCATTTTATAGTCAATTTATATCTAGTTTTTTTTGGAATTTCAAATAATCTTTGAGAGTTCATTTTGAGTTATAATTTTTCCTTTTGAGTTATAATTTTTTTTGGAATTTCAAATAATCTTTTCACCTATATCGTGCAGGTACGAAGCTGAAGCGAATAGGAGGTGATTCTTGCTTCAAGTTAATGTTTATCGAAGTCTTTGGAGATAGTTGCTTGGATGTTTCGCATATCTTTACTTTTTTTTTAATAATTATAATGTTTTCGGATCTTAATCATGCTATTCTGAAAGTTTCGTACTCATATCACCATATTTTGGAGTTATAACTATGTTCATGTTTTTGTTATATTCTATAAAAGCTTGACTTTAAGACTTCACTTTCTTTTTTCTTTTTTTTTGGCTTCTATTATGCATTTTGTTAAGTATTCGATTTGAATAAGAATTATCTTACCTGGGTGGATTAGAATAAGTGGATTTTGTTAAGTATTCGATTTGAATAAGAATTATCTTACTTGTGTGGATTAGAATAAGTGGATTTCGAATTCTTAAGGGCAAAAGAAATTGTCAAAATTTTTAAAAGAATATATCAATTTTTTTTAATCAAAAGGGTAAAAACGCTCTTCACATAGTGATTTTCTTCTGATGCTGTTAATTCGTTAGGATCAAAATTGCTGGCAAAAATTACTGATCTACCAGTGATTTTGTCCAAAAAATAATACCACGTGTAGCAATTTAGTTTTAAAAAATTATTTTTTTAATAATCGCTGCCAAGGCAACGATTTCAGTAAGATTTTTTTTTTCAATCTTCAAATCTGTGCTAGCAATTAAAAAGTATACAATAAAAAAATTATAAAATAACTCATTGGTAGCGATTATTAAAAAAAAAACATTTTGAACTAAAATCGCTATGCATGAAGCGATTTCTATTTTTTAAATAATTTCTGACAGAAATATACGCTGCTATAGCAGCGATTTAATTTTTTTGAAAACTTTTTTCCCGAGAAACGCTGCTCGGCATAGCAAAATTCTTTTTAAATTTTTTTTTTTTTGGACAAAATCTATGGTAGGTCAGAAATTTGATTCTAACAAAATAGTGGCGTCAGAAGAAAATCGTTATAGAAAGAGCGTTTTTGCCCTTTGGGGTTTAAAAAAATTGATGCACCCCTTTGAATTTTTTATACTTTAGACTTTGGACTCAGATTAAGTGTGATAATATTTTTTTAATTATTATTACTATCTCAACTTTATGTTATTATTGTACATAATGGATAAAAATCAAAATTTATGCTCTATTTCTTCAATTTCACAAATAATCTCATTTTCATTTTATTGCGATTCTGCATTGGAGTTGAATCATATTCTACATTATATTTGATTTGTAGTTTTTTTTTCTAATTTCATCGATTTTTTATTTCTTTGAAATTGCTACAACTTGATCTTCATACGAGACATGTTTCTTCATAACCATGTCATTTTTAACATAATTGATGTAAAAAATTTCAAAATTTCAGTACCTAACTAACTTTTCAATATTGTAAAACTTAACCTTGAGAGTAACATATATAGGAGTACAATAATATGTGAAGTCTGCTAGTATCTATCTATATTTTGTAAATAACTTTATAAAGTACAACTCAAATTTAATCAACCAAAATTTGGGTGTCTTGTTTGAGACCAAGTTATCTTAGGATTAATTATCTTGGGATAACTTATCACACCATATATATGAGATAAGTTATCCTATCACTATGGTATAAATGATGAAATAAGTTGTTCCAAATATGACAATCAAACAAGACACCCAAATTTTATCCATGGCAATCAGTTATTCATCGTTATAGGTTCAACTGTTAACAGTTCACACTATTTTCATTAAGAATTACTAAATGACTAATCACTAATTAGCCGTATGCAGTAGCTAGTAGTCATTGATGAACTTTTCCCTGCTAGTTTATTATATAAATACTTCATAAAATTTCATATTAACCAGAACAAATATGTCAATATTGTCCAAACTAGCAAACTCAAAAGGTTTCTTCATAACAACCAAGTCAATTTCGATATAAACTATAAAGAGAGACCATTACAACATTACTAACAAAAATCATTAATGATCATGAGATCATTACTAATTAAAAAAAAATCATTGGAGATTGTAGTATTGCAAGCATATCTCACTAACTCACCTCACTCTAATAAGAAGATAAAACAAAGACTCAAAAGTAAGTAAACCAACCATTTAAACTTCAATTTAGACACTTAGAGAATGATATTCAATATAACTTGTCGGTGGGGGAGCAATGACAATGAATCAATGAGTAATATCGCAACTTTGAAATATTATTGTGAAATTTGAATGTCAATTATAAAGTAACTATAAAGAGTCTTGGATACTAAAGTGTAAACAAACCCTAAGGGATCGTTTAGTTTGAATACAAGTTATGCTCGAATAAGTTATGTTGGGAATAAGCGTCATTTTGATAATATTTTTTTAATTATTATTACTATCTCAACTTTATGTTATTATTGTACATAATGGATAAAAATCAAAATTTATGCTCTATTTCTTCAATTTCACAAATAATCTCATTTTCATTTTATCAACTGATTTATTGAAAATTAATAAATAATTAAAAATAAATTTTGTCCAAAAAATTATCTCTCGATCATTTGCCAAAGCCGAAGCCAAAGCCGAAGCCGAAGCCGAAGCGAAGCGAGCGAGCGACGACGATGACGGTGCGAGTGACCCGTTTTAAATTCCGTTATATTCAAAATTTCCCGCCATGACTGTTCTGAAAGGTTGCAACTTTCAGGAACAGTCAATACCATTTGAAAGTTTGCAACCTTTCATTAATGGTCGTGTCAATTCTGAAAGGGTAGCAACCTTTCAGAATATATTATTCTTGCCTATAAATACCATTCAATATTCAGAATATTTCCTAACGAATTTTTTGATCTTCCTTCTTCTTAAAAAACATATATTTCTTCGTGTACTTTCCTGCTGTGGAATTGATTCGCTGACAGTAGAGTTTTTGGTATCTATACTCTACTGATTAAGATCATTTTACCCTGGGAGGTTATATTCCAAATCAAACCTCAGATACTAGAGGGGAATAATTTCCTTAAGGGGACACTGTGAATTCAGTAGACTTGATTTTCTTCCTAAAAAGAGAAATAAAAGAGTATTCAACATTCTGGTAAGTTTTACAGATTAAATTATTTTTTACAAATAAATTTCTGTTCATCTTATTTACTGGTTCTAAAAATCTCAGTTACTTCGTGTTTCTGAATGATTTATTACAACCAGTAATTTCTGATTTTCTTAACACAGATTGGCAACAATCTTAAGGAAATTATATATAGATCTGTGTTTCTGGTGGAGACAAAAATCTTTGTGATTTTATACTCCTTTAAGTCTGCAATTATAATTTATTGCTTACTTATATTGTATCAATTTTGTTTATCAGAAAATGAAAAACACTGGTGTTACAGTGGCTGTTGCTGCACCAACCCGAACTTTTGTATCATAAGCAGAGAAACCGGGTAAATTCACAGGGGTGAATTTCAAAGGATGGCAGCAACGAGTATTTTTCTGGCTTACCACTCTTGGTCTGCAGAAATTTACAAGTGAAGATACTCCAGTACCTGCTGATGATATGCCAGACAGGGAAAAATTTATGATTGTTGAAGCATGGAAACAGTCAGACTTCCTATGTAAAGGTTACATTTTGAGTGCTTTAGAGGATGACTTATATAATGTCTATAGTGCAATAACAACTTCAAAAGAGTTGTGGAATGGACTTGAAAAAGATGCATGCTTGAAAAAATTTGTGGTCGCAAAGTTTTTAGACTATAAAATGGTAGATAGTAAAACTGTTGGATCACAAGTGCAGGAACTTCAACTTATTCTCCATGATCTGATTGCTGAAGATATGGTAGTAAATGAAGTTTTTCAAGTGGCTGCAATGATCGAGAAGTTGCCTCCTTCGTGGAATGATTTCAAAAATTATCTAAAGCATAAGCGTAAAGAAATGAAGCTTGAAGATCTTGTGATTCGTCTCAAGATTGAGGAAGATAACAGAAATGCCGAAAAGAAGTCGCGTAAGAGTTCAACAATCATTGGATTTAATATTGTTGAAGAAGCTCCTACCAAAGACAAAAAGAGAAAGAAGTCCAACGGGCAGAAGTCAGAACAGGCCAAGAAGAAATTCAAAGGCAACTGTTATAATTGTGGCAAGGCTGGTCATAGATCTTCTGATTGACATGCTCCAAGAAAGGACAAAAACAAAGGCAAAGGCAAAAGTCAAGCAAACATCATGGAAAAGATGGAAGATGCAGATGACTTGTGTGCAATGATATCAGAATGTAACTTAGTTGGAAATCCCAAGGAGTGGTTTCTCGACTCAGGTGCTACTAGACATATTTGCTTTGCAAAAGAAGCCTTTGCAACGTACACTCCTGCTGAGTACGATGAAGATTTATTCATGGGAAACACAGCAACAGCAAGGATTGCAGGAACTGGGAAAGTAATGTTGAAAATGACATCCGGCAAAGTGTTGACTTTAAACAATGTTCTGCATGTCCCTACTATTAGGAAGAATTTAGTTTCTGCTGCACTACTCGTTAAGAACGGGTTTAAGTGTGTCCTAGTTAGTGATAAAGCTGTAATAAGTAAGAATGAAATGTTTATAGGAAAGGGATACCTCAATGAGGGTCTTTTCAAACTAAATGTAATGGTTATTGACAGTATTAATAAAAATTCTGCTTCTGTTTACTTATTGGAGTTAAGTGATTTATGGCATGCCCGTTTGGGACATGTAAATTACAAAGCCTTGCGAAAATTGGTTAATCTAGAAGTATTGCCTGATTTTAAATGCGATAAGTCGAAATGCGAAATTTGTGTGGAAAGTAAGTTTGTTAAACATCCTTACAAGTCTGTTGAAAGAAATTCTAAAACTTTAGACTTAATTCACACAGATATATGCGATATGAAGTCAACACCATCTCGTGGTGGGAAAAAGTACTTTATAACTTTTATTGATGATTGCACTCGATTTTGTTATGTATATTTGCTTAATAGTAAGGATGAAGCAATTGATGCATTTAAGCAATACAAAAATGAAGTGGAAAACCAATTGAATCTAAAGATAAAAATGACTCGGAGTGATAGGGGTGGAGAATATGAATCTCCTTTTGCAGAGATATGTTTGGAATATAGTATTATTCATCAAACTACTGCACCTTATACACCACAGTCAAATGGTTTGGCAGAACGGAAGAACAGAACATTAAAGGAAATGATGAATGCCTTAATGATCAATTCTGGTTCACCGCGAAATCTTTGGGGGGAAGCTATCCTTACAGCTAATAAAATACTCAATAGAGTACCCCATCAAAAAACACAATCAATTCCATATGAGTTGTGGAAAGGAAGAAAATTCAACTTGAAATATTTCAAAGTGTGGGGGTGTTTAGCCAAGGTAGAGGTTCCTTTACCTAAGAGGGTTAAAATTGGACCCAAAACAATAGATTGTGTCTTTATTGGGTATGTTGTGAATAGTAAAGCCTGTCGATTTTTGGTTCACAAATCTGATAATCCTGAGATTCATGTTAATACGATAATTGAATCAGATAATGCAGAGTTTTTTGAAAACATTTATCCGTATAAAACTGAAAGTGAGTCAACAAGTGAAAGACCTAAACGACCACGAGAAGAATCAATGGAAAATATTCTAACTAGTGAGGAACCTAGGCGAAGTACTCGACAACGAAAATTTGTTTCTTTCGGACCAGATCTTGTAGCACTATTGCTTGAAAATGAGCCTCAAACATTTAAAGCAGCTATGTCTTCATCAGAGTCAACTTATTGGAAAGAAGCAGTCAATAGTGAGATTGAATCAATTTTAAGCAATCACACTTGGGAATTGACTGATCTTCCTACAGGAAATAAACATTTAGGATCAAAATGGATCTTTAAAAGGAAAATGAAACCTGATGGGACTATTGACAAATATAAGGCTAGACTGGTAGTCAAAGGGTACAGACAAAAGGAAGGTCTGGACTACTTTGATACATATTCTCCAGTAACAAGGATAACATCAATTAGGATGTTAATAGCACTAGCAGCAGTGCATGATCTTAAAATCCACCAAATGGATGTAAAGACAACCTTCTTAAATGGAGAGTTAGAGGAAGAAATTTACATGGAACAACCTGAAGGGTTTATAGTTCCTGGTAAAGAAAAGAAAGTGTGCAAACTTGTGAAGTCACTTTATGGACTCAAACAAGCACCCAAACAATGGCATGCTAAATTTGATCAAATAATGTTGGCAAATGGATTCAAGATTAACGAATGTGATAAATGTGTTTACATTAAAAACGTTATGAATCATGAAGTCATTGTTTGTTTGTATGTTAATGACATGTTAATAATGAGTAAAGAAATTGACGATATTAATGCTACTAAGCGCATGTTGTCGAGCAAGTTCGATATGAAAGACTTAGGAGTTGCTGATTTGATCTTAGGGGTCAGGATTATCAAAACTCCCCAGGCACTAGCATTATCTCAATCTCATTATATTGAAAAAATATTGGATAAGTTCAATTACTTGAATTTCAATGTAGTCAAAACTCCAATTGATTTAAGTTGTACATTTAAAAAGAATGAAGGTCAAAGTGACTCTCAATTGGAATATGCCAGAGTGTTGGGAAGTTTGATGTATATTATGAATTGCACGCGTCCAGATATAGCATGTGCTATTAGTAAACTGAGTCGGTACACTAGTAATCCGAATCAAACTCACTGGATGGCTATGAAACGTGTGTTGGGTTATCTAAAATGGACACAACATTATGCTTTGCATTATAATAAATATCCTGCTGTGATTGAAGGATATAGTGATGCAAATTGGATCACCGGGTCAAATGATGTAAAATCCACGAGTGGTTATGTATTCATACTTGGTGGAGGAGCTGTCTCTTGGAAATCTTCGAAACAGACATGTATTGCTCGCTCCACAATGAAATCTAAATTCATTGCTTTGGATAAGGCTGGTGAAGAAGCGGAATGGCTCCGGAATTTCCTAGAGGATATTCCATTCTGGCCCAAACCTGTTGGACCAATTTGCATACATTGCGATAGTCAAGCAGCAATAGGTAGGGCAAGGAGCGTTATGTACAATGGGAAGTCTCGTCATATACGACGTAGACATAACACCATAAGACAACTGCTCTCTAGTGTAATTATCACAATTGACTATGTAAAGTCAAGTGATAATGTGTCAGATCCACTAACGAAAGGCCTAGTGAGAGAGGCAGTTGAAAGATCATCTAAGGGAATGGGTTTACGGCTTAGGACAAGTCAGCATGACGGTAACTCTATCTAGCAGACTGGAGATCCCAAGAGCTAGATTCAAGGAGAAAAATAAAGTTGTGGCTGACGGTTCGACATTGTCAATTAACTCAATCCATTCTCATGATGAAGACAATGTTCAAGAAAAGGTTAAAACTTTAAGCCTTGTTAATGAGGTAATAAAGCTTAAAGTTTTTAATGATTTGCTAAGTTTGGTAGATTTGACCAAATAGTGTATCTACGAGATGACACGGTTAGAAATCACCTATGTGAGTGTGAAGTGGAAGCCGTTTCAAAGAGAATTTTATGTCAAAAGCCTATTCTCTATACACTCATGAAACCAGGAGGTGTTCATGGCTGAAACGAACACAACCGTAAGAATCATAAACAGTAAAGGGTTAATTGTGTGACATATGGTTGTCTAGGTATACACCAAAGTTCGACGGTTCAAAGATATCACATCTACCGATTGACCGAGTATATCCGACATATGTTCACTACGGAAAGTCCAAGGGGAACCTACTTATCCAGATGCAATTAATCCTTGCTTGTAAAGTACACAATTGTCCATGCATTCCTATGTTATAACTATTCCCCATCAATGTGGGGGATTGTTGGGTATGTAGCAAGAATTGATGGGAAATAGAGGGAAGGAGAGGAATTTGAAAAGTTTAGAACTTGAAAGGTTGGGAACTTGAAAAGTCCTCTAATGCTTTATTGAAAAAGGCAATAGTCCCTCATCGGTAATGGAAATGAAAATAGGAGAGTTTAAATAAATAAACACTCCTATTAATTGTTAAAAGGGCTGGAAAGAGGGACCCCCCTCGCGCCGTCGTCGTCGTTGCTCGCTCGCTTCGGCTTCGGCTTTGGCTTTGGCTTTGGCAAATGATCGATCGAGAGATAATTTTTGGATAAAATTTATTTTTAATTATTTATTAATTAATTTAAATGGACAAAAATTATTTTCAATAAATCAGTTGATAACAGAATTTAACCGAAATGTTTTCAACTTTTTAGTTAACCCGACCCGACTTGGATCCGCGCGAGTGACCCGTTTTAAATTCCGTTATATTCAAAATTTCTCGCCATGACTGTTCTGAAAGGTTGCAACTTTCAGGAACAGTCAATACCATTTGAAAGTTTGCAACCTTTCATTAATGGTCGTGTCAATTCTGAAAGGTTAGCAACCTTTCAGAATATATTATTCTTGCCTATAAATACCATTCAATATTCAGAATATTTCCTAACGAATTTTTTGATCTTCCTTCTTCTTAAAAAACATATATTTCTTCTTGTACTTTCCTGCTGTGGAATTGATTTGCTGACAGTAGAGTTTTTGGTATCTATACTCTACTGATTAAGATCATTTTACCCTGGGAGGTTATATTCCAAATCAAACCTCGAATACTAGAGGGGAATAATTTCCTTAAGGGGACACTGTGAATTCAGTGGACTTGATTTTCTTTCTAAAAAGAGAAATAAAAGAGTATTCAACATTCTGGTAAGTTTTACAGATTAAATTATTTTTTACAAATAAATTTCTGTTCATCTTATTTACTGGTTCTAAAAATCTCAGTTACTTCGTGTTTCTGAATAATTTATTACAACCAGTAATTTCTGATTTTCTTAACACAGATTGGCAACAATTGTGTGTTTGTATCACTGAAAGAGTGAAATTAGTTGTTATCATGTGTATTTGTATTCATCTATTGTTATGTGTGTTTGTATTTGTATGTGTATTTGTCACTTTGCATGTATTTGTACTCCTTTGTTTCATCTGTATTTGTATTTTGTATTACTGAAAGGAAGATATACAATTGACACTTATCATTTAATTAAGGAGGGGGCGAAAGAGCGATTTATATATAGAGATAGATAGATAGAGAGAGGAGAGAGGTGATGGAGAGATGGCAGAAAAAGAGACGAGAGAAATGAGTGAATTATAAAGAGAAGAGAGGTGAGGAAGAGATGAAAAAAGGATAAGAGGAGACGGAGAGAGAGGACGAGAGGGATCGTTTGGTTTAGACCAAATTATCTTAGGATTAATTATTCTGCGATAACTTATCGCACCATATATATGAGATAAGTTATCCTATCGCTATGGTATAAATGATGGAATAAGTTGTTCCAAACATGACACCCAAATTTTGCCACCATGGCAATCAGTTATTAATCGTTATCGGTTCAATCGTTAACAGTTCACACTATTTTCATTTAGAATTACTAATCACTAATTAACCGTATACAATAGCTAGTAGTCATTGATGAACTTTTCCCTGCTAGTTTACCATATAAATACTTCATAAAATTTCATATTAACCAGAACAAAGATGTCAATATTGTCCAAACTAGCAAACTCAAAAGGATTCTTCATAACAATCAAGTCAATTTCGATATGAACTATAAAGAGAGACCATTATAACACTACTAACAAAAATCATTAATGATCATGAGACCATTACTAATTAAAGAAAATCATTGCAGATTGTAGTATTGCAAGCATATCTCACTAACTCACCTCACTGTAATTAGAATATAAAACAAAGACTTAAAAGTAAGGGAACCAACCATTTAAACTTCAATTTAGACACCTAGAGATTGATATTCAATATAACTTGTCGGTGGGGGAGCAATGAAAATGAATCAATGAGTGATGTCGCAACTTTAAAATATTATTGTGAAATTTGAATGTCAATTATAAAGTAATTGTAAAGAGTCTTGGATACTAAAGTGTAAACAAACCCTAAGGGGTCGTTTAGTTTGAATACAAGTTATGCTCAAATAAGTTATGTTGGGAATAGTTATAATGGAATTAGTTTTGATTGCTTGTTTAGTTTGTCACATTCAAACTTTTACTCATTGCATAATTTCTAAGAATAAGGTGTTTGTTTATGATAATACCCTCCACCTTATTTATTTATTTATTACATTTACTTTGCAAGCTTTAGTTAGTTATTCCTTTTTAAAAAAATAAAATTACCGTCTTATTTAGCTTAAATATTTTGTGTGTATTTTCATGATTGTACCATGTATTTTAAAATTAAACTTTCATCTTATTCAACTTAAAAATAAAATTTTCATTTAATTTAGCTTTAAAATAAAACTTCGATCATATTTAGTTTAAAATTAAACATTCATCTTATTTAGCTTAGAACTAAAACTTTCATTTTAAATATATTAAAGTAATAAAAATTATATCCCTGAAGTTATCTACGTTATAATTGATATACAAAAGGGAAAATTGTATATAATAGCAAACTATTAATTCAAATTAAATGCTATAAATATACTTTGATTTAATTGTACCCTATAGCAAACTATTTTCCCTTTCTTTCCCTGGTGAAATCTCACTCGCCACTCTCGCTTGGTGGCAGTCTCGCCCGTCTCTCTCGCTTTTATACAAACACAAATGTATAAAATGTTGTGTTTGTATAAAACAAGAGGAAATTGTATATATACATATATTTTTGTTTCGTTCTCTCCCTCTCCAGATCTGGCTTGCCACTCTCGTATATCTCACTCTCCACCCTCACCTCTCTCGCTTATACAAATAGAAACAAAATGTATAAATTGCGTTTCTGTTTGTATAAAAAGAGAGAAAATATATATATACATATACAAATTCATATATCTTCGTCCTATACACTTAGAATTGTATAATACAAATATTCCCCTATCCAGTTTTCTTTTGTCTTTCTCTCTCTCATTTTATATATACAAAAATAATACAATTGATCTTTTGTATACAATTGCTTTCTTTTGTATATGTATAAAGAATTATACAATTGTTTTCTTTGTTTATGTATAGCGAATTATACAACTGTTTTTTTGTATATGTATAGCGAAATATATATATTTATGTTTGTTATGAAACACAATTATGCAAACTAAAGCTATAAGAGTTTTTGTCCAAAAACATCCTTTAACTATACCCCAAACTCAAATTACATCCTTATACTTTCATTTCTAGTAGAAAACATCCTTTAACTATACCCTAAATTTAAACTATATCCTTAAAATATCATTTTTAGCAGAAAACATCCTTTAAGTATTTGTAAATAAACAACTTTCATCCTTTTGTTAGATATTGTCAAAAAACTAATGGATCTTATGAAAATATTTCCAGTTAACGTGACCACCAACAAAAGTTATTCTGCATAATTTTATTACTTGCTACAAGAAGTTCTTGTAAAATATAAAAAATCTTAGACATTGTTGCTTATGGAAACTAAAAATAACTTGGAAGGTGTGAGCGTACATAATTTGTCTTTTTCATAACGGAAAGAAGTTGGAGATTAATTATTTTTATCTTTTTCTTTACCAATTAAATCAATAGATTTTTAGGTCAATCTAATATTGAAGTGACCGAATATTGATTATGTCTCGTATTTGAGTTTCATTCTACTTTATTAGAAGCAGAAGTCTTTAACAAATGTCGTTTCTAACATATTCAATTGAGAAAAAACATATTTAAACTGATAATATTTTTAATAAAAATTACATGAAAAATGAATGAAAAAACGATCAAATTAAAAGTTTTGCATAATTCTTAACTCAATTACGAGAAAGTTCACGATAATATTGTTGGCATATCTAAGATTAATAATTAGGAAGGACGACTTAATTGTTGTGGATATATCGGGTAGTTTTAGGAGAAATTCAAGTAGAAGGATGAAATTGTTCACTTTAAAACACTTGAAGAATGTTGTATGGTAAGAATGATACTTTAAGGATGTAATTTAAGTTTGGGGTATAGTTAAAGGATGTTTTCTGCTAGAAATGATACTTTAAAGTTGTGGTCTAAGTTTCGGATATAGTAAAATGATGTTTTTGGCAAAAAAAATACAAGTATAATTTTTATATTTGCTATATGTGAAAGTTAATCATAAAATATAAGTTTTGAAGTGACTATTAAACTATTTAATTAAAAATATGCATTTAATTAGTAGGAGTGAACATTTTAAGAGAAATCAAAATCAAAATAAATATAAAAATTAGGCAAATAAATTCAACTTATAATATATTCATAAATAAGAATTGTATTTATAAAATATCATTTCTTAATGAAAAAATATATTATCATAAGAACAACTAATAATTAAGATTGTGAATGTTATTATAAATGTTGTAAAAAATTATGTTAATATACATGAAGTAAAGTGGTGTAAAAGAGAGTTTAAAGGGGTGCTATTTTTGTTATTTTACCTACTTTATTCCAAGATAAGTTATCTTGAGATTACTATTCCACCTTATGTAAGGATAACTTATCCCATGACTAATTGTTAATCTCAGGATAAGCTATCCTAGCTTTTGCAACCAAACAACGGATTAAAAACCACTTAGAAGTTATCCCAGAATTAAGTTCCTTTTTTCATAATATCAAACGACTCCTAAAGGCTAAAAGTACATGAAGCCTTAAGTAGTATAATGTAATTAAACTTCTTATCGGAGTATCGAGGCACTCGATTAAAATTATGGCCAAACAAAATCCAAATCAATAAGCTGACCTGAAGGATTAACCCATTAATTCAAACTATTAACCCAACAACTAAATTATCGATTCAAATTATTAATTTCGAATCAATTTGAACAGCCCTACACCAAACAACCTCTAAAACACCAAACTATAACTGCGAATAATAATTCTTTCAAAATATTTGCCTAATTTTTCTTTTAAAAAAAAAATGAAAGAAGAAAAGAGTAACAAAATGGGAACTTCTTATCCAAAAGTTCAGGCTGAAGTCTAAAAAAAAAAAGAAGAGCTTTTATCTTTGCAGAATTCAGAGTCCCTTCAACAATGACGATAGCTTTGTCGCCTGCAACTCCAGTACGTTTGCTATGCCAACAGCAACTCACCCGCAAGCCTGTTCTCTTTTGCTTTCAAGGTATCTCTCTTTCTTCTCTCTATTTGGAAGTCTTTTGAGCTTCTGAGTTTTGAAAGGTGTGCGTCTCTGTGGCTTTTCATCAAACATCTTGCAGATAAATTTCCTACTTCTGGTAATGTGGTATGTTGGTCGGCGTCTGCGAATTACTCGAGCCTATGGGTTGGAGCAAGGAGATTGCAGCCTCTTGTTAAACCGTCTTGGGGAAAGAGGCAAGCTACTTCTGTACTCTTCTGCTGTTTGCTCATTCTTTTTGTATGTCAGTACAAAATGTTAAGTACCCATGTAGGAATTAAACATCTGGATTGACTCGAATGGATTTTCAAGAGTATAGTCAACCCCAAATAGTTTGGTGTTTGGGGTTAGGAGAGGGGGAAATAGGGATGGTATTAATAGGTGAGGAATCGAATCACCAATAAAATGAAAGTTCAGGCAGCCAACAAACTGACCTACTAAGATTTTTCTCAAATAGTTTGGTATTGAGGTGTAGCAGTAGTAGATAGATGTCGTTTGTCTTGGTGGTGCTTGCATTGATTTTCATTGTTGATCTCCATATGCGTAACTTGGGTTGATTTCATTATTTATTTATGGTAACTTGGGTTGATTATTCAGAAGTGGAATTGTGAGGTGTGCAACAATTGAAGAAATAGAAGCTGAAAAATCTTCGATTGAGAAAGATGTGGTCAGTATGGTGATTTTTGTTTTCATTATCAAAAGCTATGTTAACTCTTTGTTTACAGACCTTGTATTTTACTGTAGAAAGAAAGGATGGAAAAGACAGTTGAAACTGTTAGGTCAAATTTCAACTCTATAAGGACAGGAAGAGCTAGCCCAGCAATGCTAGATAAAATTGAGGTAAGACATTCTGTAGGATCCCCTCCCCCATTTACACTTGTTGTTAACATGACTATTTTCTTTATAACCATCACAACTGATACAGTAGAAAGTACTGGGCAGCTTTCAAAGCCATTTAAATGGTACCAACAAATTTGTAATTTATAAGTAATTGAGAGTCCTGTTAGTCAGGCCGCATTGATATTTTTTCCTCTCCAATTCTCTTCAGGTCAATCAGAAGTAAAAGATCATTTTTTTTCTCTTGTCAATTGTACCACGTACCTGCTGCTCTTGCATTATCACTTCTGAATGATTTATGTGTTTTTGCCTGAAGGCTTTTCTGTCTTTTCAGTATTTTCACTTCAAGCCCCTAGCATTTCCTTTAATATTTCTCATGCACTATTCATACAAATTATCCGGGTGTGGAGATGTGGTGTCTGAGACATGTGATAAAACATAATTTCTTTGTTTCATTTTTATAATTCAGTATATCTAAGTCCAGCTTTTCTTTTTTTCATTTTGTATTGCTCATACAAGGTTGATTATTATGGCACTCCAGTCAGCTTGAAAAGCATAGCACAAATTAGCACTCCTGATGCAACTTCTATCTTGGTGCAGCCGTATGACAAATCCAGGTTAAACTTCTGAAACATTTGAATAAAAGAAAGAAAATCAGGTCGGACTGGACCATTATCTCACACTTTCTTGATATCATCAATACTACTTGTAAATTCTTAGATTCATTTGAGGTAGGGTTGCAAAAGAGTGAGTTCTGGAATTCAGATGCATCAGAACAATAGGACGTCTACTTCATCAGACTCATTGGCCATTATGTACTGCTTTTCTTGTAAAATTTTCATGATTACAAGTCATAGAATTTGTTGTCAGTTTTAGGCGTTAGGCTAATATAATCATCCTCGTGAGGAATTCGTTAGAACCATTTTGTAGCAACTTTGCATATGTTTGCACTTTGCACTGCACTAAGCATTAGTCTTTGTCTTAATTTTCAGTTTAAAGGCTATAGAGAAGGCTATTGTCAGCTCCGATGTTGGTATGACGCCAAATAATGATGGAGAAGTAATACGATTGGCTGTACCCCAGTTGACATCAGATAGGAGGAAGGTATTAAGTGTTCCAGTGCTTAGTCAAGTTTGTTTTTTCTAGATGCCAACTTTCAGCTTGAATGTTAATCTTTATTTCTTTTTTGATAAGCAAGGATGAATGTTTGTTCATCTCACTGTGGTCATTTAGCCACTCATGCTATAGGTTGGACTGATATGATCTTTGTTTTATTTACCTGGTTTCCGGATAGCCATGCTTTCTCATCATCTTTGTCCTGTATCTTGGAAAATATTTGGCTATTGTTCCTGAAAATTTGGATCACTAATTAATGTTCTCATTCTGTAGTCAAGAACTAGAAACTAGTTGGTCGTTTGTATTGACTTATTTTAGGTGTTTTAAAGCCAAAATAGCTTTTAAGCAATTTTGAAGTGTTTGGGTAAAGTTAACAAGTGTTTATAAGAATTTTAAAAGCCAAAAGCCATAAGCTAGGAATCCTAGCTTATGGCTTTTGGCTTATATGTCATAACCCAAAAGCCAATCCAAACAGGCCCTAGGTACTTGCTTTTCAGTTACATCTGTTTTGTGTTAATATCTTGTATCTTTGTCATTAATATTCAGTAAGTTTGTCTTCCTCTTTTAAGGAATTAGACCCAATAGGATGTCATAAACATTTCAGTTTGTGAGGTAGGTGATTTAACCTTTCCAAAGTTTTACTGTATTGTCCCTACATGGTACACTATGTAGGCTGTGAAGGACTTTAAGCTAAATACCCATGTCTTTTGCTCCTTACTTTTCTGCCCTAGATCACCACTTAATAGAGGAACACAAGATTTGAAATATAAGCAGTGTTTGCCTTATAGTAACTTCCCTGTCACTGTGCCTTCTAGCCTTTATACCAATGTACTCTTCTAAAGTAACCTTCTTCATACTAGAATATAGATATTTTATGGGGTTATATAACGTTATGATCTTCTTCTTGTGGTAGTATATTGATTTACTGATGTATTGGAAAAGAATTGTATAATACCATTGATAATCTGTTAAAAAAATCACAATGTTTCTGGTGTTTCTCTATGGGAGCTTATAGGGAAAACCTGGCTTTACCGCTCACTCCTAAAACAACAACTTATCCAGTGTAGTCCCATATGTGGGGTATGGGAGGGTACAGTGTATGCAAACCTTACTCCTACCTCGTGGAGGTAAAGAGGTTGTTTCAAAAGACTTTGGGGTCAAGTAACGCATATCAAAGTAGTTTGAAAAAGAAAAATACAGATGCAAAGAGGGATGCCTAAACTATTGAATGCCTAAACTAATTCATACTTCTTTTGTTGTTTTTATGTTTACTTCATGTGTTTTTATAGTAACCAATGATCTTAAGTTCATACATGGCTGTAATATTTAATTGCTTTGGCAACTAAAGCCCATTTAATTCGAAGGACAATATACTTTCATGTTTGAATTGATACTGGAATCAAGCTTTCATTGCTTACAGCCCTCATTTAAAGTTGATGCTGTCATTTCTCATGATAAATACGTTATTGGTTTACCAATATGAAGTTCTTCTGGTGTATCTGACATCATCTAGTCTTCATGACTTCTCTATATTGCTTGGATGAAATTAGGGGCACTGCCTACACTATGCAGTTCTCTTAAATGGCTAGACATATAGGTTTAATAACTGATTGAGTGACCTTGTTTTTATTAGAGGACTGACAAACTCGATTTCTTATCTCAAGTACACGTGATGTTTTCCTATTCAAGCTACGTGACAGGTGCACACTCCCAAAAATAACCTTCACTTTCGAATTGATGGGCATCCATTCTGTTATTTGGTTCAGAACATTTGTCCTTTTTATTATGAAGTATTTCAAAAGTTATGGCTTACAATTGCATGCCTTTATGAAAAATGTACTTGCAGCTTTTGATCTAGTTCTACTTAAGTCTACTTAATTGGTTTTCCCCAAAGTTTATGAGTTGGTAAATTTGCGAACAATTCAGTATATTCAATTTCCGACACTGAGTATATTTTAATTTTCACTTTTATTTCTCTTCTTTTTATCCAGGAATTATCTAAAATTGTTTCTAAACAAGCCGAGGAAGGAAAGGTAAGTTTTATCTGTTCTAAGAGCTGGTTCTAACTTCTTTTCTATGTTTATTTTCTGCTTTCCAAAAGAAAAAATAATCGTTATTCTTAATCTAGTGGGATCTATTATTAGAAATAGCTCCTGTTTGTCCTTTAGAGCACCTGAGGTTTCAGATTTACAAGTAGTCATGGCTGTGGTATATTTATACCTTCACTTGGTGCTTGTAGAGGTACCCTCTCCAGGTTCCTTATTGTATTAAGCGGTAAAACTTGATGTTATGAACAACAGCGTGGTTCAATCATCCAACAAAAAGATACTAAATGACACATTTAGAACTGGGATTGTGTGGAAGAGAATTTCTTATATTTTGTTATCAATTTTTCATTTCTTTTTGTTGCAAATATGCATCTTTTATGTCTAATTTGCTTTGTATAGAGTGTTCAAATTTTGACATGATTGACTGAATTATTATTGCAGTCAGCATATGATGTTGAGCTAACTTTTCATACTCTCTCTCCCTCCCTCCCAACTGTGACACAATTATTGTTGAAACAAGAAAAAGCTTTTCTGTCCACAAATTACCTAAACAATTCGACTAATGCGTCAATTTTAATAAATGTTTTTATTATACTGCTGTTATTCTAGCCCCTGCGCGTTGCTTTAATGATAAGAGCACAAAGTGTGATGTGTGGGTTAAGTTCAAACCCTGCCGTAAACAAAAGCTTGGTATTTAAGTGGAGAATGGATGAGGGGGCAGACCCAATAATCACTGAATCTAGTACAGTTCGTCATTTTCCCTCTGGGATTTCTAGGTAATGAAAAAAACCAGCGCTGCTATTCTGAACGGAAAAAACTTTTGTCTTCTTATATTCAAAGTCAGAAAGCTTGGCCTCTTACTTTGAATCTGTCTGTTGGTTTGGGATGGAGTAGTTGATTGTGCTTATATTGCCTATTGATCATGTCTGTTGGACTATTACTATCTCTTTCTCATAAAATATTTGCAGGTAGCTATAAGGAATATAAGAAGAGATGCCTTAAAAGCTTATGAAAAACTTGAGAAGGTTTGAGCTCTAGGCAATTTTTGGCCCATCTCTTTCAGATGCTAGATATTGAGGAAGCTTTACTTTTTTTCAGGAGAAAAAGCTTTCTGAAGACAATGTGAAGGACCTATCTAGTGATTTACAGGTAACTAACAAAGTTTGATGTTCATGGCACAAGAGTTCCAAAACAGAAAGTGATTACCCATATATGTTTAAACAATTGTCTCATAAATTGTACACTTTAAAAACTGTTAAATACTTCATTTGGATTCTACTGGAAGAAAAAATAATTTCAGATTTTCTCGTAATGCAACTTTTACTCTAATTTCTAAAACCTGCTGTAGGTAGCTCAAGTTACTAACAATCATCATTATAGTGCAATCTGAAGTCTTCTACTTGTGTCATTCTTCCTTTTTCTACACAGAAAGTGACAGATGAATACATGAAGAAGATTGATATTGTCTTCAAGCAGAAGGAGAAGGTATGTTAATCAAGTATATCATGTGCTTTGAGATAAAATGTCGTGTATGCAAAAATATATGGGTAGACTCAATCCCTGGGAATTGTTTTCTAATTAGAGATAAACAAGCAGAAACTGAGTATCAACAGTTAAGTTCTGATTTGGGAAATAAAATAATATTTCCTTACCCTTCCCTTCACCACATCATGTTTCTCTGCACCTTTGTGCTTTGTTGCTAGGCCTTTTTAGATACCTTATGTGTTTCCTAATGCGCATTGACTAGGCTCTGAATAACAGAAATGGGGGTCTAGCTGTGTCTGTGACAAGTCAGTCCGTTTGCAAGTGGAATCATTGATTTCATGCATGCACACCCCTAAGAGAGTTTTTACTGTCTCTTTTTTCCCATTCAAACTTTAGTCTTGTGTTGTCTAGCAATCTTCTACTTGCTAACCAAACTAATAGGAATGCTTCTACTGGAAATGGAGTATTATAATGCAGCTGCTTCTTCCTTCCATTCCCCTTGTTCCATTTTAATCTAATCCAATTGATAATATGATGGTAGTTCACTTTCTTTTCCAATTTTTCCCTCTTTCATTGCGAGGTTTGGTTGTTACCTCGTTTACCATGGTTCACCTTTTGACTCACTTCTGCTTCCTTTTATTTACACAATGAAGGTCGGTCAGATTTTATTGAAACATGTTTATGTTTGATCTCAGGAACTGCTGAAAGTTTGACAACAGTTGTGTTCAATGTGTATATGGAGTTTGTGCAGTAATGAAGCTTTTCTTGGAAGGTTTATGTGGTGCAATAGGCTTGTCACGTACCTTTGTAAAAAGAACTACCTTTAATTTTCGGTTGTAAAGATCAGTCAGGAACTGGAATGGTCCCTGTTAATTTTGTTAGGAATTTCATTTTTACTCCCAAAAGAAGTTAAATCTGCTTGTAGCGACATAATTTGCACTGCTTGAGGCTGCTGGATTTTGTAACTACAGGATTCGGAATGAAATCGTACTTGCTGATGGTAGAATATCACTTCCACTGCTCTTCTTTTGTATTTGGCTGTTCATGTTTTTGGAAGACGTTTTAGTTGTGTTTGTCTGCTTATATATCACTCATTCAATCAATACATTTTATTATATATAACTGGTTTGTGTAAATATAATATTACTCCATCACTTGCATCTAGTTTAATCCTATTCCAAATGTTTTAGTTTATTTATTTCAGTAAGCCATACAGTCCCCATCTTTGTGTACTAATCATATCATTTGAAGAAATTGCAGTGGTCTAGTGTTTTCTTAGAAGCCTAAATTCTGAGTTTAGCCAATGTTACTCTACATTCAACTAATTCCCACAGTTTCAGTACAAGAAACATTTGAAAATACTTGCCCAACTTGGAAATTTTAAACACAATTATATTTGTTATCCTAAGTTATAAATTAAAGGTAAATAAATATTATAATAGTTACAATTATCATATACTAAATATAGAAAAATTTACAAATACTATTATTTGATCTCTACATATAAGTTTCTACTAATCTTCTTTCTTTTCATAATTCTCGTTAAATCTAGCAAATAAATATTATTGGCAAATGTGGTGCTGTTTTTGAGATATAAACTCAAATCAAGGGGCAGAAAAATATATATGCAGGACTTCAGGGTCCCAATCCTCAATTATAGTTACAGACTGTTCGTTCGACTTTTCCCCTTTTTCTTTTTTTTTTCCGGAGCAAGAGAAACCCTAGGCCGATGGATATACTGAAACAGGAATTGGAGCAACGTCGGAAAAATCTGGCCCAAGACGTCGGCGGCCGGAAAGTATTCAAGCGGTCGGAGATCGAACAGAAGCGTCTCCAGAGGATTCATGAAGAGGAAAAACGCGAAGCTGAGGCCAAAGCCCTCCGTCAAAAGCAATTTGAACAGAACCAGAAGTCTACCGATGATTCCTCATCAAAATCAAACTCCACAACTGATACTCAATGCCTCAAGCAGGATGCATCATCTTTATCGGTATCCAAAGCACTTACCGACGAGCAAAAAATTGATGGATTAAACCTTCCTCGACAGGAAGTTGTTCGTCGACTTAGGTTTCTGAAACAACCGGTGACTTTATTTGGTGAAGATGACGAGGCCAGGCTTGATCGTCTGAAATTTGTATTAAAAGCTGGAACGTTTGAAGTTGACGATTCTGACATGACTGAGGGGCAAACCAATGACTTTTTGAGGGATATTGTGGAATTGAAGAAACGGCAGAAGTCGGGGATGATGAGTGAAAGGAAGAGGAAGGTAACGGAGGATTCTGGTGAGGATAAAGATGGAGGAGGTGGTGACGAAGATTTAAGTGGAGATGGGAACTCCTCAGGGGTTGATCATGATAAGGATTTGAAGAGGATGAAAACAAATTTTGTTGAGTTGTGTGATGAGGATAAGATTTTGGTGTTTTTTAAGAAGTTGTTGAATGAGTGGAATCAGGAGCTTGATGAGATGACTGATTCTGAAAAGCGGACGGCCAAGGGGAAATCGATGGTCGCTACTTTCAAGCAGTGTGCTAGGTACTTGCATCCGCTATTCAAGTTCTGCAGGAAAAAGGTAATTGTTGCCTTCCCTTTTAATTGCTGTGTTTAGATGCTATGTTCAGTTTCTGCAAAGTTGCAAGCTTTATATTAGTTTTCTTTCTACATTGACACAATTGCTTGAAATTAAAGTTAGTTAGAAATTTACTTAACTCATATGAATTGAGTCTCCGGTGGATCCAAATTATGATAGAATGAACTAGGCAATGCAATATGGAATATGGTGTCTTTGTTGGAGTTCTAGCTTTGATATAAAAGATCATATAGTCTCTTGTAGAAGTCCGTGTTTGCATCTAGTGATGGT